>NW_021604616.1:3077130-3080448 GCF_004785775.1 Grammomys surdaster | reverse complement strand
ACTTAAAATACAGAACACATCTGAAAATACCCATACAAGGTTATATGATATATTCCTTTATTGTATCAAACTCGGGTATCAACTGCAATTTGTGCTCTTCTCTGTATTCTAATGTACTTCCCCAATAATAAACAATTTTTTTCATGAGGATATTTCCTGTTAGACCTGTTAGTGATTTCCTGTTTAATGTAATCTGGCATAAAATGAAACAGTTTACCACATAAAATCATAATGGCAATTATCTTCTGTTGTATAGAATAAAATATATATTTTGATCCAACAGACAAAATGTCTATGGTAGTTTCATTCACTATATAGTAACCCCATTTGTAGAATTTATATTTCTCTATTAAGTTATGTAATATTTTTTTTATATTGAATGAGATAAGGATTTATTGTCAATAAAAAGAAAAACAAAATGAATCAGTTTGAAATGGATTGGGAGAAGACTGTCAGTTCACTCACCATAAGGAGAACGGTAGGAGGGGAAAGTGACTTCTATTTAGATTCTTTAGAACTCACATTTTCTTTTTGCAAGATGGCAGCAATATTGATGTTACCAAGCCCTTCAGTTGTTGTGGTGTTAAATACAGTATTGTAATTTTAGCACTTGTTAAAGGTCACAGAGAATGAATTCATAAAAACTGAATACACTTGAGCGCCTTGCTTGAATCAGTGTATTTATCAATACTATTTTAATATCTAGAATTCAAAGGGTTATTTAAGAAAAGATAGTAACTTCCTAGATTTATTTAGATGAGCTTAATATTATGTTCCTTTTTAGATAATGTTTTTTTTAATTTTTTTATTGGATGTTTTATTTACATTTCATATGTTGTCCCCTTACCCCATCCCCCACCCACCCAGGAACCCCCAATCCCCTCACACCTCCTCCTTCTTCTTTGTGGATGTAACCTCTATCTACCCCCCCACTCCCACCTCCCCACCCTCAAAACTCCCACCCCCTGGGGCGTCCAGCCTTCATGAGGTCAAGGATCTCATCTTCCACCTGTGCCCAGCAGGGCCCTCCACTCTTATATATTCAGCTAAGGCCCTGGATCCCTCCATAAGTGCTCCCAGGCTGGTGGTTTAGACCCTGGGAGCTGTGGTTGGTTGGTATTGTTGCTCTCCTCATGGGGCCACAAATCCTTTCAGCTCCTTCAGTCTTCACTCTAACTCCTCCATTGAGAACCCCATAATCACTTCAATGGCTAGTTGTGAGCATCTGCCTCTGAATATGTCAGACTCTTGAAGATCTCTGAGGAGACATCCATATCAGGCTCTTATCAGCATGCACTTCCTGACTTCCACATCAGCATCTACCTTTGGTGACTGCACATGGGATGGATACTCAGGTGGAAAGGTCTTCAGACGGCCCCTCCTTCAGTTTTTGTCCCTCGCTTTGTCTCCATATTTGCTCCCTTGAGTATTTTGTTGCTCCTTCTAAGAAGGACCGAATCACCCCCACTTGGTCTTCCTTCTTTATGGACTTCATGTGGCCTGTGAGTTGCATCTTGGGCATTTTAAGGTTCTGGGCTAATATCCAATAATCAGTGAGTGAATACCATGTGTGTTCTTTTGTGATTGGCTTACCTCACTCAGTATGATAATTTCTAGTTCCATCCATTTACCTAGGAACCTCTCAAATTCATTGTTTTTAATAGCTGAGTAATACTCCATTGTGTAAATATACCACATTTTTTTAATCCATTCCTCAGTTGAAGGACATCTGGGTTCTTTCCAGCTCCTGGCTATTATAAATAAGGCTGCTATGAACATAGTTGAGCATATGTCCTTATTATATGTTCGAGCACCTTCTGGGTATATGCCTAGGAGTGGTATAGCTGGATCCTCGGGTAATGCTATGTCCAATTTTCTGAGGAACCGCCACACTGATTTCCAAAGTGGTTGCACCATCTTGCAGTCCCACCAACAATGGAGGAGTGTTCCTCTTTCTCCACACCCTCGCCAGCATCTACTATCACCTGAGTTTTTAATCTTAGCCATTCTGACTGGTGTGAGATGGAATCTCAGGGTTGTTTTGATTTGCATTTCCCTGACGACTAAGGATGCCGAGCATTTCTTTAGGTGCTTCTCGGCCATTCGAGTTTCTTCTGTTGAAAATTCTTTGTTAAGCTCTATACCCCATTTTTTAATAGGGTAATTTGGTTGCCTGGAGTCTAATTTCTTGAGTTCTTTGTATATATTGGATATTAGCCCTCTATCAGATGAAGGATTGGTAAAGATCTTTTCCCAATTTGTTGGTTGTCGTTTTGTCCTATTGACAGTGTCCTTTGCCTTACAGAAACTTTGCAATTTTATGAAGTCCCATTTGTCAATTCTCGATCTTAGAGCATATGCCATTGGAGTTCTGTTCAGGAACTTTTCCCCTGTGCCCAAGTATTCGAGGCTTTTCCCCACCTTCTCTTCTATTAGTTTCAGTGTATCTGGTTTTATGTGGAGGTCCTTTATCCACATAGACTTGAGCTTTGTACAAGGGGATAAGAATGGATCAATTTTCATTCTTCTACATGTTGTCTTCCAGTTGAACCAGCACCATTTGTTGAAAATGCTGTCCTTTTTCCACTGGACAGTTTTAGCTCCTTTGTCAAAGATCAAGTGACCATAGGAGTGTGGGTTCATTTCTGGGTCTTCAATTCTATTCCATTGATCTTCCTGCCTGTCTCTGTACCAATACCAGGTAGTTTTTATCACTATTGCTCTGTAGTACAGCTTGAGGTCAGGGATGGTGATTCCTCCCGAAGTTCTTTTATTGTTGAGAATAGTTTTCGCTATCCTAGGTTTTTTGTTATTCCATATGAATTTGAGAATTTCCTTTTCTAACTCTGTGAAGAATTGAGTTGGGATTTTAATGGGGATTGCATTGAATCTGTAGATTGCTTTTGGCAAGATGGCCATTTTTATTATATTAATCCTGCCAATCCATGAGCATGGGAGATCTTTCCATCTTCTGAGATCTTCTTCAATTTCTTTCTTCAGAGACTTGAAGTTCTTGTCATACAGGTCTTTCACTTGCTTGGTTAGATTCACACCAAGGTATTTTATATTATTTGCAACTATTGTGAAGGGTGTCATTTCCCTAATTTCTTTTTCAGTCTGTTTATCTTTCATGTAGAGGAAGGCTACTGATTTGTTTGAGTTGATTTTATAACCAGCCACTTTGCTGAAGTTGTTTATCAGGTTTAGGAGTTCTCTGGTGGAAGTTTGGGGGTCACTTAAGTATACTATCATATCATCTGCAAATAGCGATATTTTGACTTCTTCCTTTCCTATTTGTATCCCTTTGACTTCTTTTTG
>NW_021604616.1:3018602-3057130 GCF_004785775.1 Grammomys surdaster | reverse complement strand
CAAGTCATCATTGAGTAGAGAGTTGTTCAGTTTCCATGTGCACATGGGTTTTCCATTGGTTTTGTCATTATTAAAGACCAGTCTTATTCCATGGTGATCTGATAAGAGGCAAGGGATTATTTCAATCTTTTTGTATCTGTAGAGGCTTGTTTTGTGACCAATTATATGGTCTATTTTGGAGAAGGTACCATGAGGTGCTGAGAAAAAGGTATATTCTTTTGTTTTAGGATGAAATGTTCTATAGATGTCTGTTAAGTCCATTCGGTTCATAACTTCTGTTAATGTCAAAGTGTCTCGGTTTAGTTTCTGTTTCCATGATCTGTCCATTGCTGAGAGTGGGGTGTTGAAATCCCCCACTATTATTGTGTGAGCTGTAATGTGTGTTTTGAGCTTTAGTAAAGTTTCTTTTATGTATGTAGGTGCCCTTGCATTTGGGGCATAGATGTTCAGAATTGAGAGTTCACCTTGGTAGCTTTTTCCTTTGATGAGTATGAAGTGTCCTTCCTTATCTTTTTTGATTAATTTTGGATGGAAGTCGATTTTATTTGATATTAGAATGGCTACTCCAGCTTGTTTCTTGGGACCATTGGCTTGGAAAATTGTTTTCCACCCTTTTATTCTGAGGTAGTGTCTGTCTTTGTCACTGAGGTGTGTTTCTTGTATGCAGCAAAATTCTGGGTCTTGTTTGTGTATCCAGTCTGCTAGTCTGCGTCTTTTTATTGGGGAATTGAGACCATTGATGTTAAGAGATATTAAGGAAAAATGATTGTGGCTTCCTGTTATTTTTGTTATTAGAGGTAAAGTTATGTTTGTATAGTTATCTTCTTTTGGGGTTGTTGGAAGATTACTTCCTTGCTTTTTCTAGGTTGTAGTTTCCCTCCTTGTGTTGGCGTTTTCCATCCATTATCCTTTGAAGTGCTGGGTTTGTGGGAAGATATTGTGCAAATTTGGTTTTGTCATGGAATATCTTGGTTTCACCATCTATATTGATTGAGAGTTTTGCTGGGTATAGTAATCTGGGCTGGCAATTGTGTTCTCTTAGGGTCTGTATGATGTCCGTCCAGGCTCTTCTGGCTTTTATAGTCTCTGGTGAGAAGTCTGGTGTAATTCTTATAGGTCTGCCTTTATATGTTACTTGACCTTTTTCCCTTACTGCTTTTAGTATTTTTTCTTTGTTTTGTGCATCTGATGTTTTGATTATTATGTTATGGGAGGTATTTCTTTTCTGGTCTAGTCTATTTGGTGTTCTGTAGGCTTCTTGTATGTTTATGGGCATCTTGTTCTTTAGGTTAGGGAAATTTTCCTCAATGATTTTGTTGAAGATATTTACTGGCCCTTTAAGTTGGGAATCTTCATTCTCATCTATACCTATTATCCTTAGGTTTGGTCTTCTCATTGTGTCCTGAATTTCCTGGATGTTTTGAGTTAGGAGTTTTTTGCTTTTTTCATTTTCTTTGACAACTGTGTCAATATTTTCCACCGTATCTTCTGCATTTGAGATTCTCTCTTCTATCTCTTGTATTCGGTTGGTGATGCTTGCGTCTGTGACTCCTGATCTCTTTCTTAGGTTTTCTATCTCCATGGTTGTCTCCCTTTGAACTTTCTTTATTGTTTCTATTTCCAGTTTCAGATCCTGAATGTTTTTGTTTAATTCCTTCTTTGTGTTTTCTTGCATTTCTTTAAGGGATTTCTGTGATTCCTCTTTAAGGGCTTCTATCTGTTTACTTGTACTCTCCTATATTTCTTTAAGGGAGTTACTTAATTCCTTCTTATAATCCTCTATCATCATCATGAGAAGTGATTTTAATTCTGAATCCTGCTTTTCAGGTGTGAAGGGGTGTTCAGGGCTTGCTATATTGGGAGAACTGGGCACTGATGATGCCAAGAAACTTTGGTTTCTGTTGCTTATGTTCTTGCGCTTGCCTTTCGCCATCTGGGTAACTCTAGTGGTACCTGCCCTCTCTGTGTAAGATTGGAATCTGTATTTCCAGTTATCTTGCTTATTGCAGAGCTCCTCGGAGTCCAGAGGTCTCTGTGGTCTTATGCCCCTAATCTCCCGGGTGGAAGAACTCCTGGGACTCAGGCCACCTCTTGGATCTGGTAATCCTTCTGTTCTGAGTGCAGTGGCTCCTCGGCTGCTCTGAGTGCAGTGGGTTCTCGATGACTCAGGATTCAGTTTCAGCTGCTCTGAGTGCAGTGGCTCCTAGATGACTCAGGATTCAGTTTCTCCACAGGACAGGAGCAGACCAACTCTGTGTCAGCTGCTCTGAGTGCAGTGGCTCCAGCTGCTCTGAGTGCAGTGGGTCCCTGATGACTCAGAATTCAGTTTCAGCTGCTCTGAGTGTAGTGACTTCTCGATGACTCAGGATTCAGTTTCTCCACAGGACAGGAGCAGACCTACTCTGTGTCTGCTCCAGTCCCAGGGACCAGGCAGGGGCCGAAGGGAAGTGGAATTCCGGAGGGGCAGGGTTTGGGTAGCTGCTGTGCCCTAGATGTCCCTGGCTCCCAGATGTATTTCTGGGGCCTAGGGAGTGAGATGGAGTTCTTACCAGCTGCTCTGAGTGCAGTGGCTCCTGGATGACTCAGGATTCAGTTTCTCCACAGGACAGGAGCAGACCGACTCTGTGTCTGCTCCAGTCCAAGGGACCAGGCAGGGGCCGAAGGGAAGTGGAATTCCGGAGGGGCGGGGTTTGGGTAGCTGCTGTGCCCTGGATGTCCCTGGCTCCCAGATGTTTTTCTGGGGCTTAGGGAGTGAGATGGAGTTCTTACCAGCTGCTCTGAGTGCAGTGGCTCCTGGATGACTCAGGATTCAGTTTCTCCACAGGACAGGAGCAGACCGACTCTGTGTCTGCTCCAGTCCCAGGGACCAGGCAGGGGCCGAAGGGAAGTGGAATTCCGGAGGGGCGGGGTTTGGGTAGCTGCTGTGCCCTGGATGTCCCTGGCTCCCAGATGTTTTTCTGGGGCTTAGGGAGTGAGATGGAGTTCTTACCAGCTGCTCTGAGTGCAGTGGCTCCTGGATGACTCAGGATTCAGTTTCTCCACAGGACAGGAGCAGACCGACTCTGTGTCTGCTCCAGTCCAAGGGACCAGGCAGGGGCCGAAGGGCCTGTGTGGGTTTTTTATTGGATATTATACGTATTTACCTTTCAATGTTATCTCCTTTCTCATTCTCCCCCAAGATCCCTTATCCTATACCCACTCCTCCTAATTTTTGTGATGGTGTGCTCCAAACATCCTCCCTGTCCCATCTCCCTGCTCTCGAATTCCCACACAGTAGGGGATCCAAACTTTCAGGGACCTTGGCCCTCCACTTTCACTGAAGTATAGACCATGACATGTTTCAAGGCACAGGCCAAGAAGATTTTGCACTTTTCCACCACCTGGCCCCTCTTACCCCCTCCCCTTGTAAAGCATGCTATAAAAAAGCATTTCATGTTCAAAAAAAATAAATAAATTATTTAAAAAAAAAGAAAAAAAAGAAAAATTAAAAAAAAAAAAGAAAATGTTGAAAGGCAAAATGTTATCAGGAGTCTTCCAAGAGGTGACTGCAGAATTCTTGACCTTACAAATGCCTGTGACTTGCCTCCACATGTTGGCAGTGGTGCTGGAAATACAGCTGGATTTAAAATTTGCTTAGACTTAGAACAGTATTTAGTGGTAAAAATGATGGGAATATTTATTGATTTCCAGCTTTCATTATGATGCCCTTGCCCAAGTAGTATATTTCAAACTAGAGGAAACACAGGACTAATGAGTCCAGGGTGTATACTGGGTAAACTTTAGAACATGGGAAATTCCCGTCTTTCCTTTGAGCAGAGTTTTAATGTGTCCTGGACATCTGAGAGGACTTGCCAGGCAGGATGAGGATAAACAGGACTAAAGCTTAGAAACCTTTCTTGCCTGGAGCTACAGTAAAGAATTATTGACTCCACACATGACTTGGAAGTATGTGAAATTACTGGGAGGAATAAGATAAGAGTTGCCAAGGAACTCTGTTACTCAGAGAAACAAAGTATAAAGTAAATGAAAGCACCTTTTATTTTCACTCCTGTAGGTGTTTTAAGCTGGGGTAAACAGAACCATAACTGGATTTTCATGTGGGTTTCATCAGCAGGGATTAGAACTAAAGAAGCAGACACTAAAGATCATGCAATGCCACCTCTTCCGAGGGAGTCATGTTCATTAGAACATGTTCATTAGAGCCCCATCTGATAGTTTTGTTTGAAGGCTATAATTGCAAGCATGTACTTCTGGTATAGCATGTGGTATACAGAGGTTTTCTCATTTTATTTTTGAATTATTAACAGCAGAAATAGGCATAAAGTTTTTCTGTTTATATTGCAAAGACCTTTCCTGTGCTATTGCCAACTTGAGTCTCTTGATTTCAGCGTTAGAGAGTTAAAGACCTGCCAATGAGACATATGATTTGAAGGGCTGGTTGGTTTTGGAGTAGGCAGACAAGAGAAGCCGATGAGCATATGTTCCGTTGATACTGATAAAGTGGAAGGAGCCTGGATGAAGTTGATTCACCCCAACTGCTACCTCCTCAATATATATCGGGGTACCCTCGTGCTAGAACATTGCAAATAAAAGTCTCATCAGAGATAATTATTTTTTAACATGCTGATTTTGAACACCATCTGGATGCTTATTCAGGATTATCCTAAAGGAAGAACATAATCAAACCCAAACAAAACAGTGAGGCGATTCCAGTTTTGCCCAGGTGGCAGGTAGGATCTGTGCCTTTTGTAGGGATTGGAAATTTAAGCAGAGCAGTGTTTGCAAGACAGCAGGTTTTTGGTAAGGGAAGGGAGCATAGTATGGTGGGGACCTGTTTCTAGGCCAGTTCAGTTTGAGATTAAAATACGTTCAATCTAGTCACAAAGATATCGTGCTAGATTTGAATTCTTTTTAACTTCAAGAAGTGTGTTATAGTAAATACTTTGCTAAGGGTAGCATAGTTAAAGTTGATTTCATAGAGTATGTTCAGAAACTAGGAGAGA
Source organism: Grammomys surdaster (assembly GCF_004785775.1). Taxonomy (NCBI): domain Eukaryota; kingdom Metazoa; phylum Chordata; class Mammalia; order Rodentia; family Muridae; genus Grammomys; species Grammomys surdaster. The sequence continues at coordinate 3,052,127 of NW_021604616.1, read as the reverse complement.
CGGATATACAGATATCACCCTCTGAAACCACTCTTTTTAGACTAATATGATTTTCTGTGTACTTCACTGTTCCTACCAAGTATTTGGATTGCAATGACAGTTATTTTCTCAGGTATGTCTAAGTTTTAGTCCCTGCAAATTGATAAGGTAATTTTGCTTTAATTAAAAGAATAGTGCCCTTTGTTAAGAATGTAGTAATGTCTTCTAGGCTGGACAAAGTGAGTGAGAAGCCATTTGTGTTTATAACGCTTACTCTATTGTGGTATCTATTGTATAGAGTTAATTCAGACACCTCTCACCTGAGAACCAATGGCAGCTCACGTGACCACGTCTACTTTGTTTCCCTTTTGATGATGAAAGAAGAAAACCTACCTTTCATCTCTGTCTAGTAAAAGAAGAAAAAGAACCCAACAGACTAAGAGTTACAGGACTTTTAAAATTAATTCCACAGAGGAATATGAACTACTTTTTATTTGTTTGTTTCTGGTGAAAAACAAACAAACAAACAAACCAACAAACAAGAATGGAGACAGAAGTAAGGCAGAGACCATTGGAAATGTTCTTTTATTTCGGAAGGGCAGAGTTAAGTCACAGATTTGCAAGCCATGGAAACAGAAGTAGAATACATTGTCTCCTGGCTTCTTTGCTTCTGGCAAAGTAGATTTGACATTATTTTTCTCCTCTCTTGCAAGGACTGTGTGTCTGGACAGCTATTAGTTCAAATTGGGCTGATTTTTCAGTTCTATAAAACTCTTCATCTGCATTGTGGATGGAGAGCATTAAGCTACTTCCTGTGGTGCACAGCTGGAAGCCATTCTCAGCAACATTTTGTTTTCTTCCAATTTTGTTTTATACTATTGTTTTCCTACACACCCACATAGCCAGGATTTCAACAGACAAGTGTCTCTTTTACTTCCTTGACACATCTTAGAACATTTGCAATTGGCATGTTCTCTTTTTGCCTTTTAAAGAGCGAATCACTTGCAAACAGCCCAGTTTACATGCATGAATATATTTGAAATGCTCTACAGACCTAGAAACTGAAATGGAAAAATAGAAACATTCAAACAGCCCCACTCCATACACTATTCTTTTTTTTAATTTTTTTGGAAGGTGATAAGTGCTTGCCAAGAACTCAGAGAAGAAATATTGTGTACCTGACTACTATGACAAGAAGGGAGGAAATGACAGGAAAGAAGGCAGAGATCTGCCATGTGTTATTAATAATACACGACTGAACTCCACAATTAAAATAAGTATATTGAAAACAGTTGTTTCAGTGACTCAAGGATTTTTTTCCCAGTAAGCTACCAAATACCATTGAATAACAGTTGTATGTATTAATGTGAATAATTCAAGATATATTATGAAAAATAGCAAGAAGTATTCTTTGAAAAATTGAGTACATATACATGCCTACAAATGCCCACACATAGATATATATATTCACATGTGTATATGTCCATATAGGTGCCTTTGGCTAGCAATTAAGAAGTACAATATTGTGCTAATCATAAGTGATAAAGACAGCTACTTCAAAATATTTAGTTGATTAACCTGGTAACAAAGACAAAACATGTCTGTAAGTATTAATATCACATAGTATGAACTTTGCTTTAGTATATATACCAGATATAATAGATATTTTTAAATAATATGTAAAAATAAGTTTGTCCAAATTTAACCAAAAATAACACAAGTAGAAAGTTCAGTGGCTGACAGTGAAGAAATAACTTTTTCATGTTAGAATTCAGTCATTAAATGACCTGTGACTATGGATAATCATGATCATCGTATTATTGTTGTATCTTTTTAAAAAGAATTGTAATTGGTAGTTGTGATTGGTGTTGGATGCTGATAGCAAATGGTCAGGTTACCAAGAAATCTGACTGTTATGCTGTAGGCAACAGGAAATTCACAGTTTTCTTTTCTTTTGTTTTTTCCTATAAGTATCTAAATGTAGCACCTGTGCATATGTATCTCCCTATTTTTCAATTTGTAATAGAATAGAAAGAAAGAAATAGAAAGAATAAAAACAAAGAAAACAGATATGGAGCAGGGACAGAGGACAGCAAACCAAGAGAAAATTTCCTTTATTTTTCAGTTAGTGAAAATGTCTCCTTCGGGTTTCTTCCATTTAGCCAAATATCAAAACAATTCCATATTTTTATCACTTCAAAACTCGAGTAAATGTGTGGGCTTTGTGGGAGTGAGTCCTCTCCAGACGGATTATACAGTGCATATTTTGTTTTCACCCAGTGTACTTTCATTTCAGTGATATTAATGTTAACTCTTGTTATTGATATACTCAGTCATGTTATAGACTAGACATTTATTGCACAGGATTAAAACATTGTGAAGTTTATAATAAAATGTGCTAAACCTTGCCAAGAAGGGAAAAAAATTCAGTGTAGCAAAATTAGAAATACATCCACAGAATAAGTAATATTTGAACTAGGTCAGGAGAGTTAAGTAGGTGAGAACATTACACAGATTTGTAGAAAGGCCATAATGCTCTCCCAGGAGGGTGTTTTTAAAGCACTTGTTATATTTGTAAAGAGGAACATGTCAGCCAACTTGCATCCATGAAGGCATATAGTCTGGTATTAATACATAACCAACCCTGAAACTATGGCTACTATGCTGTATGCAGCAGGTAATTCACAAGTGCTTTAAAACAAGAAAGCAACAGGATTTTTTTTAGAAAGGTCACTTTAGTGGCAATGGCAAAGTCACACAGAACTACTAGTTAGCCATTATGGATGTTACATAGGATACATAAAAAAAAATGATGTGTAATCAAAGTTAATCTAGTGGCATAGATCAATGAATTAAAAGTAGACAACTTACAATGATGAAGTCAGATATAAATATTTACAAACTACTTTTTAACATTTCTGGTTTCATCAGGTTGCATTTTTACTGACTAATAACTACCAATTTGCAGAGAAATGGGTAGAAATTTGTGGTGATAAAAATGACTAAGTCAGGTACCATTTCAGGTATAGTCCTTATGAAATCAGTCATTGTGAGAACCACTATTGGAAAAGTATATGAAAGAAGGATTTTTTGAATCTCGGGAAAGGCATTGCTGTGAGATATGGAATGAACTGATTTGCAATCCCAGTTCCTAGCCAGAAGGATTCTGTGCACTAACTGTGGGCGCACTGTGAAGACCTACTGGGAGATCAGAAGAAATATAGATGTTAGAGGAAGGCAAGCATTCATATTACAGTGAGGAGTGATTTCTTAGAATGAAGCTGTTTGGAAATGAACAATGGTACCCAGGAAGCTGGCAGAGAAGTGGTCCATGACAGTGATTGCATGCAGACAGGAAGAAGGGAGCAGAAGAGACGCATGTGACTGATCAGGGAAGGAACACGTAAGGATACTGCTCATTTAGATGAGCAGGGATGAGATGGCAGGGCTTTGGAAATAAAATGAAGTTTCAGGTCTAAGAGACCACTCAGTCAGTTCAAAGCTTGTCCATCAAATAAAAGGTCTTACACTTGGATCCCCATCATCTACATCCAGGTACACATAGAGGATGTGCTTTAACCCAAGTGCTGGGAGAAGCTCTCGGGCCAACCAGTATGGAGAAGTCAGTTAGAGATCTGTCCCTCACAATAGCACATCAAGAGACTTGATGTTGACCTCTGACCTCCACATGTACACATGCATATGCACGCACACACACACACACACACACACACACACACACACCCCTCATTTTGGGCATCTATTACTCGAACATAAAACATCTACTTTGAATCCTTTTTATTTTTGATATGTTTCATCTCAATTTGGAGTTTGAAGTAGTCCTTTTATAACTGAAAAATGCAGTATCATATTCATCCCTAATAGGAGTTACGTATTGCTATACTTCCTTTGGGGGTTAAAATTACCCACAACAAAACACATAAGCCATTCCTGAGTATAGCATTCATTCACACCAGGTAACAGTAAGTTTTAACAGATTCCTATGCTTCTATGATACAAACTATGGGCAGGAGCATTGCTATGTTTGGAGTTTCCTTTAAGCCTCATCCCAGTTAAATTACGCCTCTGAAAGCAGCAATTATTTTTTCATTTGCTTTTCCCCAGAGATTCAGTCTGTTTATATTAATGTTCTTTTAACTTAATTTTTTATTTATTAATGTTTTTACTTATCTATAATTTTCCACTTTTTTCTGTCATACCCCAATTTTCTAATTATTCACTAGTCAATTAATTCTATTAATATGTGATTGACTTCAACTTTTCAGATAATTGAACTATGTGTTTGTTATTTCAACTTTGATAGCAAGATTTTAAAATACCTTACCATTGCAAGCATTATCTGTGTGTGTGTGTTCATGACTGGGTATCATTTAATTTAGCTTAAACAGCTTCCAATGCTTGCTCCAGTATCTGTTTGACCTCAGCAGTGATCCCTATTGAGATCTGAGTTAAATTTTATTATTTCTTTGTCTAGAGGTTTTTTTTTTTTGATGCATACTGGATTTTGTGAAAGATTTGTTGTAGAAACTCTGGATTCTGTTATGTTCTTGTGAAGAATGCACATCCATCTTCCCTGTTGGTAGTTGTTAACTGCATTCACAAATCTGACTCAAATCTGTACCCTCTGTGCAGACCTACTAACCCTGGCTAGGGTGGAGTTCTTGGCATCTAATGTTTGGGAAGTGTGACGGGATTAGGGACTTTTCCTGTGCTCCTCTCTGTTGCAGTATTGTCCTGCATCACTTGAGCACTGTTATGGCTCCTCAGGCTTGCTCTTTGATACTTCCAGGGAATGAAACTGTGGGATTTGTGAACTGATCCCATGTCATTTCCTCCTTGAGTGTACACACACGTGTCTGCTGCCTTTAACATTCACAGCTCCAGATTTGACAGCAGCTACCATGTCAACACACTGTCTGGGATTTAGGGAATTTACAGTTTTTATCTGTGGAAGCTTTATTACATAGTCCACACAGGCCAACATGTATGGATGTGCCATGCTATAAACAAGCAAACAATGCAAATATGCCTATAAAACCAGTGACCTTGTAGTGAATTTTCTAAATATTTGCCATATGGGAGCAAAAATTTTACTTGTTCACTAACTTAGACTTAAACTTTTCCAAGTTGTCTACTCACTATATATATATTTCTAATATTTATTCGAAAACTAAAAGTACTACTCTGTAAGTAGTATGCATATTATACTTTTTCATACACATGACATATAAAAGGTAAATATTCATTTGGTTTACATCAGACTTGGTGTTTTATGACTGTAAATCTAACTAAATTTATTTAGTTTAGCGTCTACACAGATAAAACATCAATCATTGTTATATGAAATAATATTCATTGGTTTTTATGTTATTAAAATTACAGAATCTCAAATTGAATCGAATGACTCTAAGTCAATACTCTTAGAATGTTCATCAGCTATTTGTAGTTCAGTTAGACTTCTAATGGTTACATAATTATAGCAAGTGACCCACATCAAATATGACAATAAACATCACCCTGATGCTATTAAGAAGAAATGAATGGGAATAGCCTAATAGGTTCAGCATATAATGAAAATGCATTGTAATCCATAATATGACATGCCAAAGATTCGATAAAAGCTCAAATATTGACCAATTCTTTGAATTGGTCATTAACAACTAATTGAGGGCCTTCCAAGACCAATAGCCTGTACTGATTTTTTAAAACAAACAATAGTGATAAAATTTACTCCCTGACCTTGAAGCAAAGCAATTATATTGTGAAGAGGTTAATTTTGAGTATGTGGTCAATAAGTATAGTAGAAACAAATCAATGGGAAAGAAATGAAAGAGGCTAAATGTTAATTGTATTAATATCTTCAGTATAATGTCTAAATGCCCTATGAAGCAATAGTAGAGTGATAACTAAGTTATGTATTTTGTGAAGTATATAAATTTTTAAGATTTTCAAAGGATTAGGGTCTGAGCCTTCCTCAAGCAATCTAAGCTTTCAAAAGCTAGGTTCAAATTACATTATCAATCTTAACTGTATGTTACTCATCACTGAACTGTGCTTCTTTGTAAAAGTGCAGTCACAGAGTAGATGATTGGGAATTCACATTATGAAAACATAGTTTCTCAATCAATGACACTTAGGTGACTATAATCATCTTATGGCTCCATCTTTCTCATTCATTTATCCATATTTCCCTCTGGGCTAAATCCCATGGAAATAAATTTTCCATACATAAACCTAGAATACACACCAATTAGTGTGATCCTTCCTCTCTCTTTCTGATTTTTATTTTATGATAGCTTTGGCCTTTGATAGCAAAGGCCTGGTCTCAAACTATGTTCTACAGCACTGCACCACTTGAGAGAAGATGGCTGTCAATATTAGCAAGGCAAGAACAATGGCCATATGAAGTTCAAAACTTCATATGATATAAAGAGACATGTAGTTAAGGACGAGAAAGAAATGACAGAATCAAATTCACAAGGTCCGGAGTAAGTTTTAGACTTGTCCCAGCAGGCCAACGATTATAAACAAACAAACAAACAAACAAACAAACAAACAACCTGGCTTTCCTGGGAAGTGTTAGGCAGAGCTTACCTACTTAGCCTCATGTTACTACCCAGGAAGAAAGATCTAGCTCTCTCTCAAACAGAAAACCAAATATGTTTTTCTTCTTCCACTATCATTTTATACTTTAAACTAAATAGTGAAGAAGAAGGGAATGAGTAAAACAAGTTGTTAGCAATGGCAACCATGTAATGATCTGCTTTGATGAACCACTGTGTATATTTTATGTGTATTTGTGTATCTATGTCCATGTCACATACCTGCCCAACGCCATCTCTTATGTGCTAGGACAAAGACCAACTTAAATACACGAATGGTTTTCCAAAGACCAAAAGATTGTCAAAAGAGTCCAGCCTAGATAGCAAGGCCTCTGGCTGGCACACTTGTTCCTTCCTGTAAGCTTCAGTTTCTCCCAAGATCTCATTTACATTTCCCTGCCTCATAAAACTCATCTTAGTACTTCTCAAGTGTTTGGATATATGGCTTAGTGCATGCTCAAAATATCACTGAAGGAATAATTGTACAGTAGTACAAAATGACAGAGGAGAAAGACACCTAGATGAACCTTAATTATTTCATCATATATAATTTACTAAACGAGGGAATAAAATGTCTAAGATATAAAAGTAGTTCCCTGGAGACTAATTATTTAAAATTTGCAACTTCATAATTTCACAAAATGGTAACACTATTTCCAATAACATTTATTTGGCATGAAGAAGAGACAGAATGAAAAATAAAATGCCCTCCTATTGTATTCACTCTTTATTTTTATCTAAACATTCTCTATTTTTTTCACGAACTAAATATATTATATTTGTGACTGGCCAACATTTCTCTGAACAGTGATCATAATAAACTGCCTATGTCACATGGATGGAATGGTTGATTGTGTGAAGACCAGAGGGTGTTGAGATGAACAACTTCTGCAGAAAGAATGGTTGAGCTAGTGAGTGGGATTACGTAAAAGAAGTTAATGTTAAATACTAGGAAATGAAGGAAAGTTGTAAATGTCAGATAACTGTTAGCTAAAAGCAAGATTAGGACATGAATGTTCATGAGGGCAGTTCATTGGAGGATGGGAGACAAGGCCATTTAGAGACTGGAGAATGTGGGAACTGAACAAGTAAGGATATTGCTTATGTATAACAATTTGTGAATGATATTTGAAACCTGAGACTTCATTGGAGTTCTACTAGTTTACATCTTCAACTTTTGAGACTAATTACAATACTAATTACAATATTTAAAACTATTTTTCTGTTTTATATTATTCTTCTGATTGAAAGGAAAATTCAATAATTAAATAAAAACCCTTATGAGTCCAGTCAAATGTTCTAAGTACTCTTTCTGAGTTTTCTCTTTAAAAAATGCTCTCAGTGCAATTTTAAGGTCAACTAAGGCTATAAATGAACACAAAATGACAAAACATATGTTTTATACCACACTGTGGGCAGTGTTAATAAGCTAGACTCTGGGGTCAGACGCCTGGGATGGGAAGCCTGCTGCTTGCCAGCTGTCTCCCAGGCAAGTTGTTTAGCAGCTTAATAAAGTGAAGGTAAAGTAGCACTCAGATCACATGACTGTTTTGTGGCATTGTAATTAGTCCACGAAGATGAAAAGCAGAAGAACAATGGCAGATGTGGACAGAGTAATATCTGGCATATTGTGGATGCCTGTTAATAGAGAAGGTTACTGATAACATAGGCAGCTGGTTCAGATTGATATTTGAGCCAAGATGTCATCTCTCCATCTTGCAGATACACTGAGTCCCAACTATGTCTTTACCATGTGTCAATTCAATGCATGAAGTTAAAGCATAAAGCATTCATGAGCTAATGAATCCAAGGATCTCAGTAGAATACCATGCATAAGATATAGTTACAAAGGACTTTTTGTCAGCAGCCAAAATGATGAAGACTTAGCTGGTACATTTGCAGAGTCAAGAGAGCCTGAGTGATTAGAATGTTCTGTATACAACTCAAGTCCACGTGTTTGACATTTCAAATATGTCTCTTCCATGATGAGATTTCAGTTAAAGAAGGGCTTTTGATAATTGGCTTTACTGGACTATTATTGAAAGGAGGTTCACAGAATGAAAATTGTAAAGAGCAGAAAAGGCATCGCCTAAGAGGAAGTGAAGAACCTCCACTAGATTCTCAGTACAACCAAAGAGACCTTTCCACCTTGTACTGAGATGGGCCTACATAAGTCAAATCCTTCCATTAGATGCAAAGCAATGATTTCTGTCCTATGACCACTAAGTACTATGATAAAGTTTTGGTGAAACAGAAACCAATAACAAATAGTTTTCTCCAGCCTACATATGAAGGTGTTGTAGCAGCAATCTATACTAAATGGTGAGGCATACAAGGACCATGAAGGAGATAGGTAGATAGTTGTATAGAAACTACACATGACATAGCTTAATGCTGTGCATTAGATGACATGGAATACAGAAGATTCTGAAAGAATAATCCCATCATATTAGATACATAATGCCTGGTTTGAGTAACTTTTAAATTAAATACTAGAGGATAAATTTTAAGAGGACATTTTACAACCTAAAAAGTATTTTAAAAAGTTCTTTTCATAGAATACCTTTGATACAGCGTGCTGACTTAACTATGGTATTTAGTGACTAATTATTTTGTTTGGATTAAATGTCAGTTACATTTTATTTTAAAATATAGCAAAAAATGGTCTGACCTACCTTTATTTGCCACCCTTTCTCAGGTTTATTTCCTGCTGTCCTGAATCTTGCTTCAAATGCACTCATCACAACCAATGCTACATGTGGGGAAAAAGGACCTGAGATGTACTGCAAGCTGGTGGAACATGTCCCCGGGCAGCCTGTGAGGAACCCACAGTGTCGAATCTGCAATCAGAACAGCAGCAGTCCATACCGTATGTATTGTATCAGTATTTGTATGGCACTGGATGGAGGCACTGGATGGAATCAATGATAAGAAAAGAAAAAAAAAGACACTGAGGCCAAATTGCATTAAGTTTAAACAACTGATGAGCCTAAATTTCCAGCATTTTCTTCTACTGTGAGCATTTTATGAATCCTCTTAGTCATTTTATAAACATTTAGTGTTAGTGTCCCATACATATACAAAGTTCAGTAATAGAAGGGAATCCACTGGTTGAAGTTCTAAGGCAGTTATTAGACTCCCTGGCTCCAGAATACTCTCTGGGGATTTGGTGAGTTATATGAGACTTGGCTGTTCATTGGTTACTTATTTTCTAGGTACTATTCTTCTGACCTAATAGGAAAAGAGTATAGTCCGGCCTTCAACTAGTGAATGAAGGGTTAATAAACACAGCTTCCTGAAATGAGAGAAGAAGGTCATAAATTCAGTATCAATGTAAGAGATCTATAGCCAATGAAACCATGATGAAGTAGAAACATAGGTAAAGTATGAACTAAAGAGTTTAATAAGTACAGAGGGGAGGATGAAGAAATGAGAAGAAAAAAAATCAGAATAAGATAGAAAAGCTTTATTGTAGAAAAGATATATAAGTAGTTAAGAATGACAAGAACTGAAATTTTCAGACGGCAGAGTCTCAACGTGTGTGGAGTGTAGAAGAGAAGCCAGAAACGAGTCAGGAAAGGTCTTCCAAGCCAATGGACAAGTAACCGAGAAGAGGTACTTCCCAAACTCTTTGACCGATCTCTGCAAAGCAGATGTCTATTTTACAGAATAAGGACATGTATTATGATTAATACAGGAGTCTAAAGTAACACTATAAATATTCTTTGTGATAGAGAAATTGATGAAACTAGGGGAAAGCAAAATGTAAGTCAGACACTAAGAACAGGCCAAGAAGACCTACCTTCAGGAAGAGAGTCATGTATAGATAGAGACTATGCAAGTTAGTAAAATTAATTTGATTATCAAAATAAGTGATATACAAACCTATAGGATATGACACAACATGTCAAAAATGGAATTAATCTAATAATTTTAGAGATGGAGGTGGACTTAGAGATGTGTTTTAATAAATATGTCTGCATCTAAATTGATTATCTAAAAAAGAAATTACTAGAGTAAAATACTGAGTGGAAATTGAAGTATTGATGAAAATATAATTTCACAATTAAGCAACGTTCAAGTTTAGTCAATTTGAATTTCCTTTGCACACCATTTTAAAATACTGTTTTAGGTTGGCAGCAAAATAAAGAACAAAGTACCAAGACTTCCCAAATACTCCTTCCCTGGCAAGTATGTGGCCTCCTCAACAGAATTTCAGTGTCTTCTCTCCATCTAGAATGCTGATTTACACTGGGAAACCGACAGTTCACATTGGGTCTTACTCTTAGTGATATACGGTCTATAAGCTTGGACAAATATGTAATGTTCTTTACCATAATGAGCTGTTCTTAATGGGTGAGAAAGAAAGAAAACTTTATTTGGCAATTTGAAGATAGTTTTTCATCTCAGCAAAAAAAAAAGAGAGAATATAATACAGACATATATACATATACATACACAAACACACATACACACATGCACACACACACAAACACACACACACACACACACACAGAGAGAGAGAAAGAGAGAGAGAGAGAGAGCGAATAGTAGCTAAATAACATTATATCAAATTTATAAATTTAAGAAAATTGGATAGCATATATCCACTTATATGATATATAGATACTTCTGTGTTTAAAATTGCTGATCTTGTATATACATAATATTTGAAAAGCTAAGATATTTCATAGAAGGCATCCATGAGAAGAGTTTTTTAATCTTTTACTGACTCTGATGTGAGCATGGGAGTTGGTAGAGATAGCACGCATCATGACTGTTGATGTAATATTTTAAAACGATGTTTTCTTGGGCTGTCTCTCTAAGTGGCAGATTTGCTTAGCTCTGCTGCCATGTTCCATGGCTAGGGCTAAGAATGTAATAGCCAGCCAGAAACACCAGCCCTACCACCCACAAGATGCCAGCGTGGGAGATGGCTCAGCCAATCTTCCATGCTTTCTCCACAAGGCTGGGCTGAGCCCAGACCATCCTGCCATCCACACAGTACCTGGTAGGACTTAGACTCTAATGCTTAATGATTAACCAAAGGCTTTATATGTTTGGTAATGCTCAATAAACAAGATGCTCACACAATTAGAGGTGTTTCCCAATTAACTAACCTAGATATAAGTTGTTACCCAGGACTGCCTCAATACAAGCGTGGTTCTCCATCCTCCTATATCTCTGTCTCCTAGCTCCTCTGCTTCCGTCTCCTCTTCCTCTCTTTACTCTTCCTCTTCCTCTCCTTATTCCTCCAACCTTAGCTCCTCCCAACTTGCAGGGAAAATTACTCACTACACATGGGGTTTGCTTTCTGTGCTTTGATATGCTCAAAACAGAAGACCAGTGTCAGAGCCTGGAGAAGCTTTACTAGGTAAGGGAATTATTGTGGATAATCCAGTGACAAAGATTAAAAAAAATTAAGGCAAGGAATTAGAAGAATGTGATGTCCGGTTGAGAGTAAAGAAAGATGATGAAGGTATAGATATTGAATCAGGTAAAAATAGAAGTTAACAAATAAGACCCTCAGGAATTTAGAGACAGTAGAGGAGAAAAATGAAAAAAAAAATGAACTGATGGCTAATAACTTGCCTCCTCACTGAGAATAAAGATGAGTTCTGATGGATGAAAATCACCATCTATCCAGGGACTGGTAGCTCAAAGTTTTCAGTAAGACATGAAAGCTAGAAGCCTGTGGAAAGAAGGCATGCTGTGTGCTTAGATTAGGGTAGGAAAGAGAGAGAATTAGAAAAATCACTGTTTATACATATATAACATATGTATTAAATGTGAAATTAAGATGTCCTTTATGTTATGGTCTAAATATAGAAATACATTTAAGTATGTAAATATTTTACACAAAAGAGAGGATGATGGAAGTGAGTGATATAGAAGCTGTGTTAAGTGATGTAAAGTTTGGCATGGAAAGTAATTGAGTAGAGACTCTTGGTTGGAGAAATGAATTACTTGCCCAGCAGTGCCACAGTCCTATCCTGTCACCTGTTTGCTTTAGAGTTCTATATTTGGGGTCTCTTGCATCTCAGTGGAAAATGCTTATATTTTGATGAGGACACACCAGAACTGATTCTTTCAATGAAGCAAAGTTCATGGGAGGACTGGTATGTGGTTCTCTGCTTGCTCACTGGACTTTTTTCTGACAGAAAAAAAAATAGCAATAAATTATGTGAATAAGCTTGGGTAAAAGTTGTAGTAACAGATGATAAATTTCCACAAATTCAGGGACCTTCTAGAATGAATCTGCAAGGCCCACATTGACCATGCAAAGAAAGTGAAAGGTGAACTCTTCAGCTTTTAGTAGTTTGTGCTTCTTAATTAAAATAGAAACAGTTTCAGAAGACTGCCTTATGACACCCTAGCCAATTTTTAGATGTATTTGCCTCTGGCTTTGACTTGTACAATTTATTCTGTTTGAGGATAATGATATTTCTATCTTTTTTAAATAAGGGAACTTTGCCAACAATTAATCAGTATATACAAATTATAATTAGTAAAGTGAGAGTTATGGTTAATTGTTGATAAGTATTCCCATCTTTTTCGTGGCTAATTCTCATATCAATTTGACCCATGGTAGCAGATACCAGGATTCCCATTTAAACAGCGTTTCTTGGCAATTACTGCAAACTTATGAATTCTGTTTGGAAATATATTTGTATGTGTGCTTTACTTTCACACATAAGAACAGCAATGACCAAAAAAAAAAAAAACCCAGTTAGGAAGATGTTGTGGGAATGTCTATCTATCTATCTATCTATCTATCTATCTATCTATCTATCTATCTATCATCTATCTATCTAATCTATCATCTTATCTATCTATCTCTCTATCTATCTCTCTATCATCTATCTATCTACCTATCATCTATCTATCATCTATCTATCATCTATCTATCTATCTATCTATCATCATCATCATCATCATCATCTGTGTATTTAACTATTTGTAAGGGCAACGCCAATATACTTCATGAATTTCTTCCAATGTGCTGATTTTTGCATTTGCTCACACTACCAGAGATATTTTTTGATCTTCAGTTATGCTCTTGCTATTTTCCATTTTTGTAAAGGGACATTATACCTGGCTTCAAAATAATCCAACTGGGACTGATTATTAATCATTCATCAGATTTCTTTTTATTAATGAGATAGAATGCCTCATCACAATGGCTTGTTAATGTGACAAAACTTGGTACAAAGTCAAGTCTATGGAACATGGTAATTGCATTGAAAAATTACCAGTGACAAAGTTATATTTCCATTCTGTCCTGTATGATCATAGCCAGATTAAAACACAAACATTAGACTTTACCTAAGTTTATGTTTGTAGCTGAAGATTATAAAGAAGTATAAATAAACAAAGCTAACATCAAAATTTTCACTAGCTAAAAATGGCGAGTTTAATCTTCATTCTTTCATATATGTGTTCATGTGAATGAGTACATAGATGTGTGCTGTGTGTGTGTCCTGTTTTATGTGAAAAGGACAGAGGATAACCTTGAGTGTTGATACTTGTACCCTGCCCACCTTTGACACTGAAGTATGGTCTATCATTCTTTTCTGGAGCTTGCCAATTAAGCTATGTTGGGTGCTCAGGAAACTCCAAGGATTCTCCTGGAAAAAGTTCCAACACAGTCCAAAATATAACAGAATTCTGAGATGTGGGGATAATTCTTTCACAGCTCTGAGAACACACACATACACACATACACAGACTCATATACACACACATACACACATATACACACACACACCTACACACACACACATACACACACATACACACACACATACACACACACATATACACACACATACACACATATATACACACACACCTACACACACACACACACACATACACACACACATACACACACACACACACACACACATACCACACACACACACACATACTACTCTGATTTTGGAGGGTTACCATGCTCATAAAATAAGTTCTTCACTGACTAAACTATGTTTCTTTCTTTTAAAGATAATTTTTATATTACTACAAGATTTTTACATGAAAAGACCATAGTTGTGATTTTTATCTTCAATTTTTAATTTAGTAGAACATGTCTATAAGATTCCTAACAACATGCATTCTCAACAGGCTGATAATTTATTCCGGCACTACATAAACATATTCCTCATGAGGAAATCTCTGAAGAAAGTGATCCCACTCAAATGTCTTTACTGATCAATGGCTAATAAGGTCAATAAATGAGCATCTCATAGTCTTCATAGAAGTATACAGCATAATTCTGACTGAATTTTTCTTAATTTGAGATTATTTTTGAAGCTAATCATGTTTCTAAATGTTGATTTATAAATGAATTTTGAACTCATGGTTATATCAGATAAAGGTTAATGGGACTCAAGATTGCTGTTACTTATAAAATTCTGAGGGAAGAATATTAACTCCTAAATCTCTTACGTGCATTTTCTTTTCTGAATTTAATTTTCTCCTGGAAGTCAAGGATCTGGAAAGTGCTTCTGTGAGTGGAGCGTTGCCATCCTTATTTTAAGGATAAAATAGAATCGAAGTGATTAGTCCATGGCCTGTTAAGTGCTAAATGGTGGGGCCAAGAAACAGCTAGCATCTTACATGCCTGCTTTTTGTACACCGAGTCTTGTGGTCTTTCACTCCATATCATCAGACAAAAATATATGTCCTGCCTCCTATATTATATTGTCAAATTAGGAGGGTAGGCTTGATCCTCATGGTGACAAAAATTATGTCAGGGTTCTCTATAACAGGTCTAGTAAAGTGAATATATTATTAAAACATTTCTTATGCAATATAGTCTGGATAGCTCAACAATGTCTATTTTCACAAGAGAGAAGCTGAGATCCCAGTAGCCACTCGGTTAGGCATCCCAACCTGCTGCTGAAGTTCTGGAGGGTTCTTACAGAGCCACTGATCTTCAGTCCTTATGAGAATCCCAAAGAATCTGGATTCTGTTATCAGCAAAGAAATTCAACACCAGTGGCATTAGAGGCAGCCACAGAATAGAAAAGTTTGCTAGTGAGATGCAAAGACATCAAGGCAGGAAGCATATTTCTGGGATGCCATTGGAAGGTGTATCTATATTTCTGCTTAGGTGGGTCAACAGCTTGTCTGTTAGTTCATCCCAGATCCAATTAGGTTGAGAACCAAAATAAACCATCTCGCCATAGCTCTGAATATTGTTTGAGACAATTAATTTGTCCAAGTTCCCAAGGCTGGTACTGCTGAGCACCCTTCTATCAGAAGGAACAGGAGGACAGCATGCTAGCAGGGACTCACGTGATATTTGGAGGACATTTCAGAGAGCAGATTTGCTGGCTTCCATGTGATGTCCGAGAGACTTAAAACTTCTTTACTTTAGCCCTGAGAACAGAAAGAGGAATGCCAGCAGCCACTGCTCCAGTCATTCTCAGCCAGGTGTAGTCTGTATATAGTTAGATGAGAAAAAAAAAAGATCCAGAATCCATGAAATAGGAGAAAGGGTTCCAATATAGCCCAAAATGTATCAAGGCTGTAAGAAATGAGGATATTTCTACTCTAAGATATGTGAGCTGAATTTGAAGACAGGAGAATCTCGGAGCCTACGGCTTGTAAGGAAGAAGACAACTATATTAAAAGACAGTCATGGTTGGACTCAGGCTCCCTTTGAATCTCACAATAGGATTTCTTCAAATCTGTTTGATTTGGTTTGTGTGCAAAAGCCTGTGTTTGGTTAATACATTGGAGTTTCATGTGCCAGTCTTCTGGCTTGCAAATGTTGACTAGATTCCTCCTCTGGAATTAGGGATACACAGCCAAGCAAATACTGCATAGTGCGTTTCTGGAATCTCCCAATATAGGTTTACATCATGACAAAAAGGTAACAAGTTAAAGATTTGTTAGAAAGAAATCTCATAGACAGAAAATGCTATCATTTGATAGTAAAGCCACATATATACTGAACTGCCCAAGTCTCTGCAAAGAATATATATGAATAAACAATATTCAAGCACCTTTTCGACAGGAGAGTTTGTTTTTGTTGTTGGTGGTGGTGGTCAGATCATCAGCATGCTATTTGTACTATTTCATGCTATCTGTACTATTTCTTTGCACTTAGTTTCTGAAGGTATATTTAAAGCTGTCCATTTTAATTTGTGGCCAGTGTTTAGTAGCTTTTTTTTTGTAGCCCAAGCATGATGACATCATTTCCTGCATGTTGTGTTAGAGTATAACATCACAGAGATAGTTTGATGTTTAATCCTTGTTATCCACAGGCTTGTTATACCTCAGCTTTGTTTTGTCTTTTCTTTGAAGAGACAGGCATAAACTCATCATCTGATCTTTTCTCTTCCTTCTCATGCTGCTGCTGATTCTATAGAGAGGCACCCGATCACAAATGCTATCGATGGCAAAAATACTTGGTGGCAGAGTCCCAGTATCAAGAATGGAGTGGAATACCATTATGTGACAATTACTCTGGATTTACAGCAGGTAGAGTATACCTCCTGTCACTTTCCACTTCAGAAATTCTACCTTGCATCTGCTATTTGTCTAGTTAGCAATTTTTAGATGAAGGGTGAGTAGTGATGATTCTTATCACTATTATTTTCTTGATATTGTGACAAAGTGTCCTTTCTGTTTCACAGATAACCATTTATTGATGTTTGGCACTTATTTCTAAAGCACAACTCAAACAGACCTATGTGGGTGGTTGAAAAATGAATTAGAAGCTAAGTGTGAGTTACATAGTTGGGAATGATGCTGAAAATATAGATAAACAAAATTTTATGTGAAGGGAACACAACAGCACAGTTTAAAACTTGTAAAATAAAACTTTGATACCACTTTGCTGATAGTGTGGCACTTATAAGGCTCTTGAATAGCAAGGCTTTTGAGCAAATTGTTTCTTGTTCCTGAGAGTTGAGCAAGCTGTGACAGTTGGTTGTCAAATTAAACTTGGACCAGTAAATATGTAAAATTTATGATAGAAATCAGAGATTGTCTTGCATAAACCTGCATGCCTTCTGTTCTTAACATTTTTGTTTTTATTCATAATATTTACATCAGGCTGAGTTTAAAAACCAGAACTCATCCTCATTCCCAAATTATTTAGGCTTATATATGGATTTGTGATGGAATTTGAAAAGACATTCACATAATTTTCCCTCAGAGCATAAGATAGGAGCAGAGGTAAAGACAAGAAATGTTAAACTTTGATAGTTTATTATTAGATCTATTTTACTTTCATTCTCTAGCATCATCATAAAAGAATCAACCAGCTGCTCCTCCTGTATCAGTGTGGAGATAAACTAGTCAGAAAATAAAGGGATGCTTAAGATGTTTATTGACACAGACTACACAATGAGGTCATAGTTGTTATAGGATACCATGGTGTGAGGTAGTGACAGCTAACAGTATCGACACTATACCCAAGAATTAAGCATCCCTTCTATTGGATCTTGACCCATCTTGGTAATGGCAGTTCAAATTCCTAAGTTCCAAATAGCTGCCCTCAGAATGAGAAAGTTGGTAAGTCTCATAGAAGAGCCTCCTTTATCCCTTCTTGGCACCTGATCAACTGGGTAGCAGCAGGGTGGAAATGCTACTGCTAAATGACCAGACAACCTGGGTTTATTCCTACCTATTCACAGGGTGTCAGCCTTGAGTTTAGTTCTTAATTCCAGGACATCTCAGATCACTGTCTGGTCATGGAATGGCAAATGCCATCCTTCTAGTAGGATTACTCTTTAGGTTAGATAATCTGTGGATGAGTTTCCAGAGGATCTTACCTTCAAAATGAACTTTTTTTTTTTCTGGGTAAAGACATCTTGGTTCTTTATTGATCCCAGCAGCCATGTGATCATTAAAAATCAGCCTTTCCCATCAAGAGTGAGACTGCAGTCCATTGACTCAGATCATTGCTGGGAATCAATAGATAGTGAAGGTTTATTGTTCTCATTTACTCTCCACTTATTCTTTTAGATTGCACATGGATCAAGAAAGTCAATTATTAATACCATCTGCACAGATTACTTAAACTCTCCTCTGAGCTCAACAATATCATTTACCTGTTACCAAGTGGAACATCATTTCCCCTCTAAATTACAGTCATATGGTGTAATCACAGACTTTACCTTAATTTTGTAAAGTCTATCATTAACTTAGCAAATCAGAGTTCCCTTGAAAGCCATGTTTCTTCAAGGAATGCAGGGATGTCTTCCTAACTGTGTTTTTGTATAGATTTCCACATGATCATATGATGTCTTCTTCAGAAGTAGGTGGTGTTTTCTGTTGTGCCTCCTCCCGTACAATCACCTTATGATGAGCCAATATTCACTTCATAACAAGTGAAAACCTTATGTTTATGATAAAGCCCAACTCCAAAGTCTGAATTCACCAACTATAATTGGTTCGGAGGCTATAGGGTCAAATACTCTGATAGTCTGATGCTCATTCATTTTGATGTTTATATTTACTTCCTTTCACTTCCAAAAATTAGCCTGTTATATGCATGTAAATGAAGGAATATGCATGAAATCTATATTAAGAAGTAAGTGCCCATTTCTACTTTTCTACTTGACCCTAGATTTTAGTTTAATCAATTTACTAATGATATAAAGTAAGCAGGGTTTTATAATAAATTTCCTTTGACCAAGAAGGGGTTTCATACTTTCATGTACACTCAGTCTGAGGAATAACTAAACTTGGAAAATCTTCTGATACTTATTTAGCTACAGGACAGAGATGTTGGAAGGCATTTTTGAACGCGGTGGTAACCGAAGACATGTAGACATTTTTTGCTATCTCACTTGCTTCTCACAACGGGCCCTTCAGACAACTGGTACTACGACCCAATTTAATAGGTTTTGGAGGCTTTAAACTCTGGGACATTTACTTTCCCAAATTATTAATATTATATCCCCTCAGAAAATCAACACTGTTAAGTGATTTGACTTTGTGTGAAGAACTTGAGTCACTGGTCAGAATGCAAAAGCTCCCATTTAACAGTTGAAAAGCACAGAGACTTAGAAGAGTGAGTTGGACTTTTTTTTTTTTAACAAGGCTTTCAGTAGGCAATGCTGTGATTCACAACTGAAGAGTTCAAATGTAAAATTAGAATGACCCCAGTCTATCTATAGGATTCTGAAGAACCAGGCCCACAGAGCTCTCGAGAGTTGCTGCTGTTTTCCATATATTTCAGTACATAGCTTGTGCTCAAGGAGTGATAGCTTACTGTCCATCTGGCCTTTATCAGGAGAATTTTACTAATGCCTATACTATGAAAGACAGCTAGTTATATGTCTCATTATTCGACACATACCATTATACATCTAGGATTATATAACTTCTGTCTTTTTACATATATCCTGTATGGACAGACACCTAATTACTCAGTATCATACTAGCTATTGGCTACTGAGAGTCAAAGCAAGGATGCCATAAGGGATAGGCAAACAACATCACCGGCTTTCATGGACTCAGTAAAAGGTTCATTATTTTTTATTCTTATGTATACAATCTTGGCAAGTATTAGTAATTTTGTTTACATATTCTTGGCACTTTTGTAAGATGTTTTTAATGAATTACTATATTAAATGTAAGGAGCAGTCTTTGGAATGGCTTGATCAAATCTTTGCCAATTACACTTACACGATTCTTTAATGTTTTAGCATTTGAGATAAGCACTAGAACAATAAATACAATTTATTTGGCAAATAAGTAAATAAATAAATAAAGCAGCTCCTTATTGTATAAACAGATTGTTTTCAGACATTTATTACTTATGTAACATTCCCAGCTCTATGTACTCACAGCCTATCTTGAGCAAATGATTTAGTCACATTGTGTCTCACCACTGAGATTAGCAGAATAAATATTGCATTGTGGCAAGAATATGGAAAAATGATTATCACAATATAACAACTAAATTCCATCTGGCAAGCATGGTTATTATTAGGATGTAGAATCTGTATAAACTCAAGTAGAGACTGAACTGTTCTGTTTGAGCATACACAAAATCATACAGCAAGTTAGAAGATGATAGCAAACACTCTAGGATTAACAGGATGTTCAAGCCATTGTTTTACTCCATTTTAAGATGCCATGTGACTGACTGTCATGATTTCTCACTTTGTAATTTGTAATCTGGTTATCTCATTTATTGCCACCCTTGATTTTGTTAAGGGAGAAAGCTGATTAGTAGGTGGAATAACACACAGAGAGACAAATTAGTGGTAGAAATTTTTGTTTCTCATAAAAAACTTTATTATATGGGAGCTGGGTAAATGTCTTGGTGTTTAAGAATGCTTGATGCTCTTGGAAAGGATTGAAGAGATATTCCCAGCATCCATGTTGGGTGGCTCACAACTCTTTATACTTTTAGTTTAAGAAGATCTGATACCCACTCTTCTGGCCTCAGTGAGGACTTGTACACATAGGCACATACTACCTCCACACAGATATATACCTAGGAATAAATATAACAGTGTTTTTAAAAGTTAATTAGTTTTATATTGAATTATTTAATACTCTTCTGTATTCCCAAGGCTCAAAGAGAAATTTTGAAAATTATAAATATTTAAAAATTAAGTAAAACTCTTCCAAACAAGTAATAGGTTGAAAAGGATATTAAAAATAAAACTAAATTGTGAGGCAAGCATGGAGATGCAATATATCAAAACTTAATGCAAAACTTAAGCAATCCTAACAGCAACCTGAATAGCAACACATACACTGAAAAGAAACTAAAGTCTCTGTCAGCCTACAGCTGTTCCTCAAGGAATAAATAAACAAAAAACAAATCAATCCCAAATTAACAGAAATCACGAAATAAAAAAGACCGGAGCAGAAATAATGAAACTGAAGTCATCAATAAAACTAGAATTTAAAAAAAATATGGACAATGTTGGTAGACCAAAGCAAGATTACTAGAAAAAGAAAAAGATTCAAGTGATATCAGAATTAAGAGGATAGATTGCAACAGATACCATATGTGCCGAGCAGGTCCAAGATTATTATATATAACAATTATCTATATACCAATAAGTCAAAAACTCTTGGGAGACATGGCTGGATTCTTAACTAATCTTCCAAGGCTAAGTCATGAAGAAACAAAAAAACCCAAATAGTCCAAAAAATACAGAAATTGCCCACTAATAAACACCCCTATGAAGGACCTAAATGAGTCAGTGGACAAAGTGTGCCATGAAGCTTGCTTTATCGTAGAACATACATAGGGGCCAGAGGAAACTGATTCACAAGCTGTACTGTGATCTCCACACTTGTGCTTTCATACACAAATGTGCGTGCACGCACACACAAACACACACACACACACACAGAGAGAGAGACAGAGAGAGAGAGAGAGAGAGAGGGAGAGGGAGAGGGAGAGGGAGAGGGAGAGGGAGTTTTTAAAGTCTCCCTTTGAAGAAAAGCCCAGTACCTGCTGGATTACTGAACTCTACCAAACGTTTAAAGAAACAATGCTAATCTTTCTCAAATACTTTCCTAAAATCAAAAACTTTTGTAGCATTCTGGAATGCTCTTGTATGAGAACAGGGTTATATTGATATTAAAACTAGGCCAAGACACTGAAGAAAAATTATAAGTCAATACCATTGTTGAACCTAAATTAAAAAAAAATGCTTGAAAGATAGTTGAGTATCACTTTCAAAGAGTCATTCACCATAACCACATGGAATTAATACTTGTTAAATAAGAACAGCTTAACAAGTGCAAGTCCACCGTCATGGTATTGCTTATTAAGAGAATAAGGATAAAAATGATTATCTCAATGGTATAGAAAATACCAAAATCCAACCTTCTTATGCTAAAATACTTTTAAAAGTGACTGTCAAAGGCATAAATGTCAACAGTGTAAATTCCATATAAGACACACCTATAATTAACAACATTGTACTCAAGAGAGCAGATGAAGGAACTTCATACAAAACAAAGGTGTTACCACTTCTCTTCAGTATGTAGTAGAAAGCCAGAGAGATTCAGCAAGAAAAATAAATATAACATCAAAAATTTTTTAAAATGTTAATTTTCTTAGTTTACAAATTACTTGTTCTTAAATACAGAAAACTGAAAAAAATCCACCAAAATAATAAGAACTAGGAAAAAATTCAATAAAGTCACAAGTTACTCTGCATTGTCAATAAACTATCTAAAACAAAATCTAGAGAATATTACTTCATTGAATAAACAATGTAAAATAAGATATTTAGCGATACACATGAGGAAGTGAACTTCTCCAAAATCTCTAAAACATGGATAGAAGAAATTGAAGAAGATGGAAATTGTAGCTTTATGTGGCAAAAGGAACAATTAAATCCTAAAAGGCATCTTTCCTAAATGGCTGCTAATAAGGGTTTCATCTTTATGATGTTCTATGACTTCTGCAACTCCTGAAGGGTGTAGCTTGTGGACTAGAAGGACACAAATATTCAGCTCCCAGAAATCATAAAATAAATGGTCTTACCAATCATATTTCCAAACATATTTCAAATGTCAGTCACCTTTCTACTGTCCATGTAACTCTATCATATTTACAGTATTGTTTGAGAAAGTCTCCAATGATTGTAATTCTTGTACTGTAATGCAGTTGGGAACCACAAACTATATTTACTTGTTTGTTTGATTTTTTTGTTGTTGTTTCTGTGGATTGGCACTTTGTTTTTCCAAGTGGTAAAAACATCAGGTGAAATACGGGGCCGGGAAGCACTACATAATGCTACTATAGTACCTTTGAAACATGTGTTGATGTATTTACTTGTTTAATTAGCAACACAGATAATCTCAAGTCTAGAACTATCATGAAAACACTAAATATTTGGAGATATATAACTCATTGCAGCAAAGCTATTTGCCTGCTGAGGAAAAGCTGTTTGGAGCCACTGTTTTAAGTTAGATTTCTTAATAAAAAGTAGTAACAAAAGAACTTTGAGAAACAAGTTGCTTTTCCAAAGGCTGTGGGAAAGATCTGTTAGCATTTTAAATCATACCAACATTATGATGGGAAGGCTGAATAAGACATCCCAAAATAGATGAGAGCAGTTTTCACAGCTGTCTGATGGCTCACACACACAAAACATCTTTATTTCATCATTTTACTGGCATCTTGTGTGTTTCCTCATTTTATTCTTAGAATTTATCTTTTTACTTGTTATAGCTTACTATACTTATACACACATGTCTTGGACTTGCAAATTTACGTCATTATACATATATTGATTATAATACATATTTACAGATAGGTGTGAGTTACTTTCATCAATATAGATATATGTTTTAGTTATCAGATGGAATTTATGTGTTTTATTTCATAAATGGGACATGTTTTTATGTTATCCTGCATATAAAATGTAGGAACAAAAGCCAAGGCAGACCAAAAGAAGGCTTGGGAAACATTAGGAAACAGGTCTAACAACGTCACTGCCTTATTGGTCTAAGGAATAACTGATAATATGTAGGCAGCTCTCACATCCTGCTGCATGCCTACTTGATATCCAGTAAATAATCCTTTTGGTCTTCTATACTGAAAAATTGTTGAACAGACAACAATTGGGCTGATTGTAATGGGTATATTATAGAGAAGCCATACCAAAACTAGAGTAAGTTCAGAAACAGTTTGATCACTACTATTTATGATATTTATTTCATATGAAAAATATTTAATCTATTTTAATACAAATTTACATAGATAGGACCTAAAAAGTATCATTTTGTCATTGAAGCACTTTTAGAATTTTTTGCATTATATTTTCTTATTTCCTCCAGATTATTTGGTTATAATCAAGAAGTAGCCTCACTAATTCCTGCTTTGTTCTTTATATAAACACTTTATATGACTGATCTTGCTGTGTTCTGTTACCATTTACATGTTCATTTCCTATTACTTTATTAAGTCAAACATTCTGCCACTTTTTGTTTTACCTGATAACAGTATATAATTTAGTTTTGAGGTTTTATTTTCTCTGAATATATGCTTTTTAATAAAAACATGTATTTCAAAAATATATACATGTATGTGAATAAAATAATACACTATATTTACAGTTAAAAAAAGAAATATTAAAATGTATTGAAAAGTTGGTGAATATTTGCTAAATGTACAAATAGCCATCAACTTATATTCTTTCCCCTTTCTACCCTCTTTATTACCTTATTTATTAGTTACTTCTTTATTGCTGTGGTGAGATGCTCTGGCCAAGGCTTACAGAAGATGTAATTACAGTCTAGCAGTTCCAGAGGGTTAGAGTCCTTGATGGTGGTTAGGAAATGGCAGGTGACTAGAGCTACATTTGAGAGCTCACATTTAGAACTGCAAACAAGAAGTCAAGAGAGTCCATTGGGGTTGTGGGTAGGTTTTTGGGAATGCAAAAGCTCATCCTCAGTGACAAACTTCCTCCTGCAGTGTTACATCTGCTAAGCCTTCCCCAAATTTATCTACCAACTAGGAACTAAGCATTCAAATTCCCAAGAATATGGCACCATTTCATAGAACCACCACATTTACTTCTAGCTACTCAAACTTTTATAACCACATCATAATGCAAGTTACAGTTAGTACAATGTCAGAAATCTCAAGAGTCTTTTGTATTTTCATTAAAAGTCCAAAGAGTCTTCTAAGACTCAAAGGAATAATTGTAACCCTAAGTAAAATCAAAAGTAAATTAATTATTTCCAGCATTCAATAGGACAGAATATACATAGCCATTCTATAAGGTAAGATTGGAGTATAGTGAGAAACACTGAACCAAGGTAAGACAGACACTAAGCAGAGTTTCAAATCTGGTAGTTTTGTCCCCAGAGTCATAGGGCTGAGGTGGCTCTGACTCACCAGCTTTGGTGATTATATTATCCTTCTTTCTCTTGAGCTGGTTCTTCTCACTGTATGCAGTTCTCGGTGGAAGACATCTCATGACAGTGAGACTTCTAACAACTTGGGTTCTCCAAATATCTTCAGGCTTCTCTGTTACAGTGGCACACAATGGCCTCTCAGGGCCTCTTTCTATCTGAGACACCTCTGCCACATTCTGGCCTCACTAGCTCTCTGAAGCCACAGAGGAAGAGTCCATGACATGCCTTTAACTTCAGCACTCAGAAGACAGAGGCATACTGCAAGTGTCTGACTGAGTTCTAGTAAATTTATTTGAGTCTCAGTTGAGAGGCAGTGCAGAATGATAGAGTCCTTTGGCAGTTTAGTTCATGGAGTTCAAAGGCAAGTTGCACAGAGAACATGCTAGATACAGGTGAAGTTAGAGTGAGAAGGAGCCAGAAGATTAGAACAGATTGCCAGAATTTGAGGCTAGGCAGAACAATTCAGTAAGAAGCTGAGAGAAGCCAGTTTGAATTAGTCAGCTCAGAGAGAAGTTTGAGCTAGAAAAAGTGAGTTGAACCAGCAAGCCAGAGTTCAGAAAGATGTAGAAAGTATGAGCTTATTCAGCAGTAAGCCTTTGAGATGATGATTATATTGGGTGAATAAAAATTCCTCTTATGGTGATCACTAACAACATGAGAGTCAATATTAGGCTTTCTTGAAATCCCCTCAGCCAAAGAAAGTAGTCCATTATTTTAAAATGTAGCCTTAGACAGGTTCTTAGGACAGTACAGAAAGCAACTCTAGTCAAAATATCACAAGAACAAATGGTCTCTACTCCAGTTGCTAACTTTGTTCATCTCTGAAAACTCTTGGACCTGGCTTTCACAGCCCCTGTATCTCTTAGCTCCTCCCAGGATATCTCCATAAGTTCCATTTATAGCATTTGACAGCTTTCCTAAGATAAAATTGTTCCACATGCCTAAACACACACACATACACAAACACACACACTGTCATATCTGTTACAGCAATTAAAGATGTCTCTTCTTTGAGTTAAAAATCTATTCACAGAGAAAACGAATAATCAAACCACCTGACTGATGAAGAGACCTGAGCACATTAGTGGTTGCTTGGGAAAGAAAGGAGTGTGTTTGTTTAAATGAGATATTCCTCATATTCTAGGAAATTTGAATACTTGGACTCCAGTTAGACCTATTTGGGGTGGTTAAGTAGGGAAAGTATGTGGAAGATATGTGGCAGAAGCCCACTGGGGAAGGATACAAAATACAAATGCATTTCGAATTGAGGCTTAGCATCCTGTTTATGGTTCAAGATGTGAGCTCTCAGCCATTGCTTCATCCACTAGCTACTCAGTCTTCAATAGACTCTAACTCTCTGGATCTTTAAGCCCCAAACAGTTTTTTCTATAGGTTGGGTTGGTCATATGTTATCACAACAATAGGAAATAACTAACAGAAGTTGGAACCATTTTTATATAAGTTTAGTAAGTCAGTCTTTTCGAAACATTTATCCATTCCCCCTTACAAACACAAATACATTGGTATATAAATGTGTTTCATATACCTCTTTTATTTTTCTATGTATAAAGGTTTTATAACCATTTCCCTGCCCATTACCATATGTATACCATAGATAATTCTTTAACTGAAAGCATTGCTAATATGTATTATTTCATCAGTCTTTTCAAATACCTGTTTGTTTGTATTTTGGTTGATTTTTAATCTATTATCAAATCATTTATTTATTATGTTGAATTTTGCTCTTACATGACATGATAATTTACTTTTTAAAGTTAATTTGGATTTTATTTTTACTATTTTCCCTAACTTCATTAAATAGATCACTTATATTTCAGGCTTTCTTGTTTCCTAGCATATTCACATAAGGCAACATATTTGCCTCTACACAGCTTTAACTATTCTATAATTTTGATATTGAATTTTTTTTCATAATGGGTCATGCCTCTTTACTGATTCATAGTGTACATAGTTCTTTTTTACATATATACACAAACCTTAAATATAAACACCGAAATTCAGGAGAATCCAATGGGCAGGTAGTTTTAGGAAGCCGACACTGAATTTTTTACTATCATTTATTTGAAAACATTTTAAAGAGTTTTGGTGACTTTTTTGGGAAGTTTTATTTTTATGTTTATTTTTATTGTTTATTTATGTACATTTCAGATGTTGTCCTCCCAATTTCCCTTACGCAAGACCCCTGGCCCATCTCCCTTCTCCTTTGCCTCTATGAGGGTGCTCTGCCACCCACCCGCCCATTCCTGCCTCATCCCTCCAGCATTTCCTTACACTGTGGCATCAAGCCTCCACAGGGCCAAGGGCCTCGTCTCCTATTGATGCCAGAAAAGACCATCCACTGCTTATATGCAGCTGGAGCCATGGGTCCCTTCATGTGTACTCTTTGGTTGGTTGTTTAGTTCCTGGGAGCTCTGGGGGGTCTGGTTAGTTGATACTCTTGTTCTGTCTATGGGGTTGCAAATCCCTTCATCCTTGCCCGAATTTCTCCATTGGGGTCCCTGAGCTCAGTCTGAGCTCAGGCTGTGAGTATCTACATCTGTATTGGTCAGGTGATGGCAGAGCCTTTCAGGGGACAGCTATACCAGGATCCTGTCAGCAAGTGCTTCTTGGCATCAGTAATAGTGTCTGGGTTTAGTGTCTGAAGAGGGGATGGAACCCTAGGTGGGGCAGTCTCTGGATGGCCTTTCCTTCTGTCTGCTCCATTTTTTATTCCTGTATTTACTTTAGACAGGAACAATTCTGGGTTAAATATTTTGCAGATGGATTGGTGGCTTTATACTTAAGTTACAGAATGTTTTCTGTCTTTTGAAATGTTCTCTCAATTCCACTGAAGTCAGTATACTTTTGATTCTTTGGGGCCCAGGTCTTTTGAAATTTGTTTCTTTCAGCTAATGCCATTGCCATTTGTACTGCAGGAATGCAGATTCAGCAGTTGTTGGCAGCAATACTATAAGAGTGAACTATGTATATTCTTGTTTCTATTTGAAAATAATATTAGCAAAGACATACAAACTGAGACTGGAGCTTTATCAGCACATTTTAACATCACTCTTAGCAATACTCCTCTGAGGTATCTTTGACTGCAGTCACTAACTTCTTCTCCGAAACTGTTTGTGTTGTATAGATTCTCTTAGTCTCTCTAATGTCTTTATGTATTATAGATGTATACTCTGTAAGCATTATCTTTTACTTGATTCAGAATTAAACAATTCTGACAATTCTTCCCTTAAATCAGACATTTATTTCATTTATACCGAATGTTACAGCTGGCATTCAGATTCATATCATAAAGGCGCACCTATATCTGTTCATGCTAATATTTTACTCAGGGCTTTCCTTTTAGGGGAAAATTTAAAGTTTTTCTTTGTTTAATCAGTATCCTTTGTATCTCCAGTATCTTTGTTTCCCTGCCTCCCTTGCACTGGGGTAGATAGAGGTTTGCACCACGATGTTCAGCGTTGTCACATGTGCTAGGGGTCTGAACTCAGGTTCTCATATTCAATCACAGATTCAATATCTACTGAGCCATCTCTCCAGCATCTCATGTTTTAATTTTACTAGGGAAGGCATATTCACAAAAAAATTCTGTGATTTCCCTTTTTTCTTTCTGTGATGTGTTGTTGATGCTTGTTTTTCCATTAAATACAGAATTTTTGGTGGGAAGTTATTTTTTTTCTAGCATCTTGAAAATGCCAAAGTATTATTGCCTGGCTTTCATGATTTCCGTTCTGAATTCAGAAACCGATATTACTGTTGTTTTCTTTGAAATATTCCTTTTCCCATTTTGTTTTATTGCTATTATTTTATCTGCAGTATTTGGAGTGATTTTTAAATTTTAGTTATATTTTTTCTTGTGTGTGTGTGTGTACATGCATTATATTTGTTTAGTAGTGCATCCTGTGGCTAGTGAGCAAAGGTCAGAGGATAACTTTATAGAATCTCTTCTTTTCTTGTAACTTTATGTAGGTTCTGAGGGTTGAACTCAGATTGACAGACTTATCCTATAAATGTTCTAAGTCAACTTGTTCAATTGTCCAGGATACTTTTGATTTTGTTTTATAAAAATATCCTGAAATTCAAAAACTTCTAGAATGTCAGGTAATAATTTTCATTAGTTTTGGAAAATTCAAAGAGATCATTTCCTCAAATATAATTTCTCTCTATTCTCAATGGCATATCGATTATATGTTAGGGTGATGATGATGTTTGTTGTATGTGATATTATATTATTTTCTTCCATTTTTTCAAATTTTGAGCTATCTTCTTTCTGCACACTTTCTAGTGACCTGTCTTTCTGATAATATCTCTATCATCCTGATTATTTTTATTCTTCTGTTTAACATACACAATTCTTCATTACATTCATTTTTTTTCTGCTCTTGAGCATCCATTTGATGCTTTTAAAAAATAAATTTTGGACACATTTTTTTCCTGTGACAATCTGGTGCATATTATACATTTCTCACTATATCCTTAATGACTGAAACACCTGAAGTACCTGGAAGTTTCTGTAAATCTTCTTTCCCCCATTTTCCCCCATTCTCTCATTAGTGACATACATAATGGATTTCAACCAAATACTCCATACCTAAGAGCTCATATGAAGTCTGGGCAATATTGTTTTCCCTTGAGAGGATTTATTTGCTTTTTCACAAGAGAGAGAGAGGGATCAAGTGGCCTTAATATGAGGCGTAGTTTAGATCCTCCGCAGTGTGTGCAAGCAGGAACTTTAGTGACTTTCTCTAGTTTTCACTGGTTCTGGAAGCAGAACTGAGATCTTAGCTCTTGGCCAGAGCCTTTCCTGCTTGACTAGCCAAGTTCAGATTCCCCAGGTGTCTACGTTTCTAATAGTAAGCTTAGCTCTTTGCTAACCAGGCATTTTGCATGCTGTTTGTCTTCTGGCCCTTTACCTCTTGTCATATCTCTCAAAGCCAAAGCTGAAGTGAGACCATCATCCCATTTCTGTATGGATCACCATCTCTCAGCCTTAGCTGGTATTGTACTCCTGAAATACAGGGTGGAGCTTCTTGCCTATGCAGCTGTGGCTTATTCCAGGGAGGAAGTTTTCTTGATCCCCTGCTCACCTTTGCATAAATCATTGAAGATGCCAAGAGGAACATTTTAGTTCATGTGAGTCTGTTGCCCTTTGCTCAAGACTGGAATTTTCAGTAATTTCTTGTCACCATCAAGCAGCTGATCTTTATATCTTATTCAGTTTTTATGTTTGCTGCCTTTGGGGAAATACAAAACAATAAAATATATGTTTACATATGTGATATAGCTTCAAAAACAAACATCAGAACATGGTATGTGATAAAATTTATGCATATGAATTTAAGGAATATCTGTCCTAATAATGAAGCATGCTAAATATTAAAATATTTTGAGAAAATAAGAGAGAATATTTAAAATTATGATCACCCAGGAAATGTGGAAAAATTAAAATAGTTTTATTGTGTACTTTAAGTAGATGCTGTATTCAAGAGAAATGATGTCCCTTGATTCTGTTGGTGTCTTCTCCAAGTAGTGCTTAAAGAAAATAAGTAAGCTGATCCCTGATCTATCTATAATCCCAGTACCTAGGAGGTCAAAGGAGATTGATTATGCATTTGGGGTTAGGTTGGGATACACAATCAGTATGAGGGCAATCATGGCTACAAACTAACATCCTGTCTCCAAAAACAAACAAACAAACAAACAAACAAATAAATAAATAACTATAACATTCCTGAAAATTCTGTATTGTGGAGGTTATGGTTAGTGTTAGTGGTCCAGATGGAACGTCTACACATGAAGGAGACAGGGCGTTTTGCTTTTCATAATTTTACAGTCACTGTTAAGGGATGAAAAATTAAATAAACATTTAGAACAGTGATAATGCCATGTACAAAAGTAAATAAAGCATTAGGACCTTACAAGGGCTGACAGGGAGCACCTTCATTGTACATTCTATGTATGAATCTGGAACCGGTGCTATTGGAGCTGAGGATTTTGTAACAGGAAGTGCTAGCCCTTGAAAAGCCTGAATACATTTGTCTCCTGCAAAAAGAAATAGTAAGATGGCCGATGTTCTTGAAGCACAGAGATCAAAGGAGAAATGATATAAGGTGATGATGGGGAATAGCTCTGTCTGCTTAGCCACTGCAGGGAACAATCAGTCACCAGGAGGAGTTTAGATTTATCTCTGAGAATAATGAACTGCCTACCATTGAGATTTGAGCAGGACATAACCTGGTTTCTTTTATTTTGTTAGCATCACTGTGGGAGAGGGAATAGCCAACTGAAAGGCAGTTAGACCATGCTGTTTCCTGGCAATGAGCTGACTTCAGGGAGGGGGCAGTGGCAGGACAGAAGAGTTGCTGGTCTGGAATTTATTATGGAAGTTGACATGTCTAGATTTAATGATGGAAGAATCCAGGAGGGAGGGAGAATGTTGACCCTGAGGGTTCTGGCCCAAGGAGTACATCTTCCTATGATAATGTTACAGACAGGGAAGGGAGTTGTATTAGGTATTAGTGGTAATTATCATTCATAGTTAACTTGTATATTTGAAACATACACTCATTATAGATGTGGAAACAGGAGAGGACTTGATTGAGGAGCCTCAATTCAGGAGTGGTGGTACAAGCTTGGAGATCCTGGGGGCAGGGATGCTTTTAACACGTTCTCTACTGCCAGCTAGAAAGGAAGTTGAAAGCTAAAAGGAAAGCCAGACTAAACCCTGGGCAGGAAACTAGGTCAAGAGGGAACTGGATTGTTGAGAAAGATGAGCCAACTACAGCTACCTGGGTACCATAAATACCAGATTGCAGGGGGAAAAGTACATAGCAACCCCACACCATCTAGATTTCAATTAGTAACATATCTAGGTTCTTTTTGTTGTGGATTTGATTTTTTTTGAGAATCTTTAATAAGTGTCAAGTGACTACAGACAGTGAGATGTAATTTGGAATCTTTTACACTACAGTACTGTCTACCAGTAACTAGTTTAATTATTTGAGTATGCAAATGTTTACACTGCGATTTTTCAATTAAAGTAATAGCCAATGAAGTCATTCAGAATAAAATGGAAGTAATAATATGACTGCTTATTAGCTAAGTTGTATCTAAATATTCAATGTAATATAGTACTTTGTCAAAATATCTCACTTTTGTTGTTTTTACAAAAATTTTAATGCAGCTTTCCTGCCAAGTTGACTGCAGGGTTTTAGATTAATCTCAAATTAATGGAAACAATAAACATGAATTAAGAAAATTTGGTACAAGTCAGGAAATCAGTGCAATCCTTACAGAGTAGGTGCTTCTTAGTAGTATGCCATCATTATTCTGATACAAGACTTCTGATTTAGGGGCAAGAGATGACTCAGGAGGTGAGGTGCTTGGTTTGAGTTATGAGTTCTCTCCCAACCCCATCCAAGAGGCTTCTTTCTGTAATCTTTGCACAGAGGAGGTAGAAACATGGAAATTTTGAAGCTTTCAGCAAACAGCAGATTCAGTGAGAGGCCTTGTCTTAAAAACAAGATGAAGAGAGACTGGGAACAACATCAGATGTGGATCTCTGGTCTCTACATGCATGCAGACTAATGCATATATCCTCACATACACTTTTACACATACAACCAGATATATACACATGTGCATGATATATACACAAAGGCACGCACACTGATACACATCCACATACCCACAAATATACCCACACAGACACACATATACAGACTTACACACAAATACACACATACACATGAGCACACACACACACACACAGACATACACCATGCATAGACACATTCACACACAGAGACATACATATAAACACACAGATACACATACCTCACACATATATACATACACAGATATGCATACACATGTACATATTCACAGACACACATATATCTACCACGTATACACACATATATGCACACATATAGAGACATGCACACACACACAGACACACTTGCAAATTCACAGAGACACACACACACAGAGAGAGAGAGAGAGAGAGAGAGAGAGAGAGAGAGAGAGAGAGAGA
>NW_021604616.1:3004159-3018592 GCF_004785775.1 Grammomys surdaster | reverse complement strand
GAGAGAGAGAGAGAGAGAGAGAGAGAGAGAGAGAGAGAGAGAGAGAGTCAGGTTCAACATAGAGGCCAATAGGAATACTCCTCAGAACACAGATAATTATTTATGCAATTCTCTGTGTTCCTAGTATTTACTTATTCAAGGGTAAAGCCTTTCGGTAATGACTTCAAATGTGAGATTTTTCTCTGAGTAAAATATTAAAGTCAAACTTCAAATTTTACCTTATGTCTATCTTCATTGATACTCTTTTCAAGAAACTCAAATGACAAATATTTATATCTACCAATATGAAAATTAGTATATTAACTTAGGGATTCTGGAAGAAGCACTTATAAAGCAAAATACACAAATTAAGATATGGGATATAAAAATGATTGTTATTTCCCCAATAATTTTAGATTATGCTCAAGAAAATTAGGATAGTGATAACATATTTCAGTCAGTTCTTAAAACAATAAGTTAGTTAATTTTAATATAGTTCACATAATTAGATTTTCCATTTTATAGTAGATTACATCTTGACATTATTATTAATGCGCATCACTGAGGCATATCAGAGTTCAAGCCACCTTGCTTCCATTTTGCACATGTGTCTATACACATTTGAACACATGTTGAAACAGAACATGAGCTATGAAGCAATTGTCCTCTATTTGTCTTTATGGTAGAAAATACTGCATGACACATATTACCTTTTCTAATTCCTTTTGTATCGTTGTGATAAAAATACCCTGACAAAAAGCAGCTTAAGAGAGAAAAGGTTTATGTGGTTTATATCCTAGGTTGTAAAAAGTCATTGCCAAAAGTATGAATGAATGCATTCAGGCCCGTTTGCTTGTTTTCTTTACTTTTATACAGTCATGAACTTCAGACTAGCGAATGGTGCCACTCACAGTGGGATGGGTTCTCTCTTGTCTATTAATATTAGTAATTACAACTGTCCCCCACAGCTATGCCCATAGACCAACCTCATGGACACAGTTGCTCATTATAATTCTCTTCCTGATTCTAGGTCACAATGGCAACTGAAGCTAAAGCTAACCATACAGCACCACATAAACTTTTCTTATAAGGAAAACTCATGGAGTTTGGGAACATACCAGTGACATAGCGCTTACTTCTTACATGCCTATTGATATGTCACATTCTGAAGATTGTTTCACCAAGATAACTGCGTGAATAAAATTAAAAACATCTTTAAATCATATTTTAACAAGAAATTTCTTCAGGATTTGAAGAATGTAAAGGTACATAGGCAAAGTATTAGGCTTCTAAGTAGTGAACGCTACCTTGATACTATACTGTTGTATACAAATATGTCATTGCACAGAGTGGACCCTAGTAAAACATGGATGTAGGATGATTATGATCTGTCTTGAAGTTCCATCAATGGTCACAATGTGTTACCCTCAGGGCATGTTCATAATGTAACAGATCTACTTACAAGGTCAAACATGTTTAAAAAAAAATATTCTTACTGTCTCTTCAGTTTTGCTGTGAACGTAACAATTTGCCTTCATTTATTTGGTCAACTACCTCTTTACAAAGACAGGAAAATGGTCCATGTCTCTCAATAATTGTTTTGTTTGTTTGTTTGTTTGTTTGCTTAAGGTTACCATTTTCAATTTAGAAAGCATTGAACATTTTGAGGGATCTTTTCATTTACAATTGGCTTCTCAGAGGGAGCTGTTGTGGGTCTCTTTGTAAGCCACTGCAGTTAACAACAAGGAGATGGTAAAATATTTATAGCATAAACTCGGTGACCATGACCACTGTATCTGTAAGTTCAATGACATTTAAGGCATCAGTGTTGCTGTTGGAGTCACAATACCATCTGTCAAGATCCCTCTGCATCTTACAAAACTTGAACATAGAAGTCATTAAATGAAAACCCTCCATTTCACCCCAGACACTGTCAAGAAATATTTTCCATCCATTCGAATGGAATGTGTGGTACATTAGGTACCATGTACAGATCGAATTATCCAATAAATGCTATGTTCTGTATTGTACATCAGTTACCGCTCACTTTGCTGATGGATCCGTGGGTTATGGCCATGTTTTTTGATAATGTCATTTAGTATAAATACCTTTTTATGTCCCAGTTTTCTTCTCTTTCTTTCTGCTTTATGTATACTAATATATTTATTCATTTGCTTTGTGTTTGTGCACCAGCAGGTAGACTTGCTAGTACAAAAGATACCTCAACTTTAAAAAAAGTTCTTTGTGTAGTTATACTTTGTAGTATACTACTTTGTGTAGACATAACTATTTTCACAGTGGTTCCACCATTTGACTTTACTATCACCAAGACACAGGAGTCAAAGCTCCTTACATATTTCCTGTTTTCTGTTCTCTTCTTACTCTTCCTCAAATTAGTTTAAAAAGATAATGGTTCATATTTTCAACCAGAGTTTTCTAATATTTCTCGAGGTCGTTTTTGACACATCCTGAGAGATACATAATAATTTTTAAACTACCTGCTGTTGAAAAGAATAGCAATGAGAAATATCCTGTAAAATTTGAAAGTCCTGAATCATGATAGATACAACCTTGCGCTAAAGGAAATTAAATCCTGCTCAATTTTGCTCAGCCTTCTGAAATATGTCATCAGTTAAAGGCTCATGATAAGTCAAAAAGAGTCAGGTAGTAAATGAGCTATTTTATTATTTGCATAAATTATAGTTTTATCATACAAATATAATGTGTGCGTGTACTCATGTCTAGAATTACAAGAAGTCTTTGTGTCATTAGGGAGTTGCTGCAGGCACTACTTGAAAATCTGTTTTATCTTGGATGGTGGACATAACGTTTTACATGAGTCCATGAATCATCATTTGGACTTTTTTCAACTTTTGAAGGAAGATGATATTACAAATGAGAACATTTGCATTACAGAGATTAAGCATCTTGCTGAACATTTAACAATTAGGAAGCAATGGAACCTGAGCCCAATTTAGTGTTGCCCTCCGGATTCCAAACAGGTGTTTTTTCCGATTCATATGCAAACCTCAGAATTTAAGAGCTTCAAGATTTTCTCTATTGTTCACAGAACTGTACTGACCATTTTTCATAGCTTCACTAAAAATTTAATTAATGTAAAATAATATTAAACTTCTATGTCTACGTGAAACTTTGGATTTATCAAAAGCATTATTACATTATAACATACACTTATAGATAGAACTTCACCTCCTTTATTGACTGCTTAAATGTCTGTCTGTGATATGTCTGTCTGGGAATAGTTTGGATGGGGTTACTGCATTACTGTGTTTGTTGGTCAGTGTAATCACACATAAAAAACTTGGGAACCTGATAAGAAAGCTCAGAGAAACTAATTGCAGCAAAATGAACACCAGAAAGACAGAACTGAGCTATTATTATCGATCCTGTTAGCCAAGACAATTTACAGAAAATTAAATCCCCCTTTCTTCACTTTCAGTGTGATTTGTTGATTTTGCTGAGAAAGAACATTTAAATTCTCTGTAATAATCATACTGAAGACTTGAATGTTGCCATGGCAGCATGGCATTTAATGTACTTATTGTTTCAATATATAATGTGGAATTCTACACTCAATATTTTACAATGGATTTTCTAAAAATGTAGTAAATGAGTTAAATGAAGTTAACACAGTATCCTGAAAAAAAAAAACCTGATTTATCATAAACATTAAATTATATACCAAACAGCTGGGGTTTACGAAATATGTCAGTATCAAAATATCCCTAAAAACCCAATAAGAACTTTAAGACAACAATGTTTTATATATGAAAGAAAACACCTCTGGATGATTAGGCTAAGAGATAGTAAAAATTATACCACTCCTTAAATATAAAAATATATAAGTGTATTTGATAATTCTTTTTTATGTTTCACTTATTTTTCCAGAATATGTTGGATTCTGGAAACTGACAGAACATTGTTGTTTAGCTGTTGTAGAACAGTTCAGATTTGAGATTTGTCTGAAATGTAAGGGCAATATAACTGAAGTTGAATTAATTCATCTTAAGGAAACTCTGCTTATCTCTGGTGTCTACTCCTTTCGTGAGTATCATCAATATGAACTTTCTAAATAAGTCTGCCTATCCATAACTAAACACATTGGAAATTCATTCTACCATTGTAGTGAAAACATATTTTATTTATTCTCCATTTAGTACAATAATTTTTTTGAAAAGTCCAACAAAAATTAACTGTGATTATAATGACTATTGGTGCATAAATTAAAATTACAGATGGAAGTCCAGACATAGACAAACTTTATCCCTAATTAATAAGTACTTACTGCAATTCTGATTTCTTTTTCAGTTAAAAGTTTTAAAAAGTATATTCAGTGTAGATCATTTTCCAACTTGATATAAAACTCCACTTTGAAGGTTATATAAAAATATGACTTTAATCCCATGTATCAATTAGGAGATAAATAAAACAGTCACTGATCGTAACAGCTAATTTTCAATTATTATTATTATTTGAAAGATCTATTTATTTTATGTATGTGAGTACGTTGTCGATGTCTTCAGACACACCAGGAGAGGGCACCAGATCTCATTACAGATGGTTGTGAGCCACCATGTGGTTGCTGGGAATTGAACTCAGGACCTCTGGAAGAGCAGACTGTGCTCTTAACCACTGAGCCATTTCTCCAGCCCCCAACAGCTAATTTTCAATGAGGATTATTATAGGTAAACCTTATCTAAGCATATCAGTTGTGTCCCAATGTTTATTTTTCAGAGCCACATGAAGGAATTATTGTTATTTCCATTGCTGAGATGGAAAAGAAATTCTCAATGAATAGAAAGTGTAAAAACTTTGCCTACAGGGCAAAACCCATTTAATACATATTGCATCAATTTCCCAACAAGCAGCTTCACGTTAAATGTCTTATCCAGTAACACAAAGTTTGTCTCAGCTTCATTCCTCAGTACTCTCCACAATATAGATCCTCAGTAATCTTGCTTTAGGACCTCAGACTCTGGACATAACCACCAAGCATCATTTCTTCCTCCTGCTTCCCATACAGATCTTTCAAAAACTACTATATAACACATCATGAATGCTTCCCACACTATCTGCATCACTACATCCTAATCTAAACCACTATCGCCTTCTCACTAGGGCAGAGAGAAGAGCCTTAGGTCTAACTCATTTCCATATCCCTGTTGGCTTCCAGTCTCCCCTTCAGTAGTCAGAATAGACAATTAAAATATAATTGGATTCTGTTATCGTCTGTTCAAATGTCTCCTTGTAGCACCTCAATCTGTGTAGACCCAAATTCCCACACTTACCTTTTGTGTATCCTTGTGACCTGGTCCTGATACTCTCCAACATCATCTCTGACGACACACTCTTTTTGTCTATTTTATTCTGAGCACACTGGATTTCTTGGGATAAAATACATTTATTCCTTCTTTAAGCCTTCCATTCTTCCTGGACCTTATTCTCAAATCCTATTCAGTAAGATGTATCAGTATCATCCATTGTGTCATTAAGGTCTTTACTTGAATCGTCTTAGAAAAACCTTTTGTTACTATTTTATAGAAAACTCTACCTAATTTCCTTCACTTGCTTACCTATCCTGTTTATCAGTACAGTAGCATATTGGCAAGTGCTTAGCAAGTGGCTCTCCAGGGAATAGCAAAGCCCCAAGTTAAGCTGCTATCCATTCGCCAGGAGGAAAACA
The DNA here is from genome assembly GCF_004785775.1 of Grammomys surdaster. Classification (NCBI taxonomy): domain Eukaryota; kingdom Metazoa; phylum Chordata; class Mammalia; order Rodentia; family Muridae; genus Grammomys; species Grammomys surdaster. The sequence goes on along the minus strand of NW_021604616.1, from coordinate 3,012,909 downwards.
TTCCTCCAGTGGCTGATTGCACACTACTTCATGGAATGTCATTGGGAACAGTGTTAATGAAAGGCACTCACATGGGCTTCTGAAAATCATGTGAATTGATTCTGCCATAGCTCTGGCATGCTGCTTGTTTTTCTGGAACATAACTCCACTGAGAGAGAGATTTTGAATTCACCTCTGTATTTCAACACCTACATTACAGGCTGCCACAGTAAATGATGTGTTACTCAATAATTGCAAAACAAATGGATTAGTGAACTAATTAAAATACCATTCTGTGGGTCTTTAATATACATATGCACATTCTATAATTAGTACCTTGGAAAGCAAAAATGGGCCTAGTAATCTCCAAGTGGATTTTATTTCAGATACAACTGTCTTTTCTACCCTGCTCATTTTGGGATTCACCCTAATCCTTATTTTAATGTTCTCTTGTTTACCAAGAATAAGAGCATCCCCATGTACCCTGTTCATATTTAAGTAATTTCATTATGTTCAGCAGGGAAAGCCTGATCTGAAGTTATCTCACTATATTTATGTACCTTAGATACATAATACATTACTAAAATGCCCATATCAATCACAGCTGCATTTGAAATTATGACCTCTTCCCCCTCTGCTTTTCAATCTTCAGAGTTTCCTATCCAGATGTTAAAAGGATTATGTTGGAGCAATCTGGAGTTTGGATCGCCATGTGGCTTCCCTTCTTTCAGTGTGATACTGGCGATACCAGATGCTTAATGAGGAAGGATAGAGGCGTCTACTCCATACAACATGCATGTAAAATTAGTTCCAGAGACTAACCATGCTTATAGCATAATGGTCACTTCTTAGCTATCTGCTGTGTGGTCTCATTTTAGAGTCTGGCTTCATGTCACAAGACACACAACAAGACTTGCTGTGTAGTGTTTCCATTTGTGTCTTTCTCTGCATATGTATTTATCCGCTCTACTGTCTTCTTTGCTGGGCAGACAGTGGTCTTGCAACCATAGCATCTGGTGTGAGCCAGGCTACTTAGGAAGCTCCTGGATTATAATTCCTCTCTGAATTTTCACATATGAAACAAAACTTGATTCCATGCCAAGGGAAACACTGTCCCAGAGATGTGTATGTGTGTTTGTGTGTGTGTGTGTGTGTGTGTGTGTGTGTGAAGATTTGCTTCTTAAAATTTTGACACAATTTTGGGGGTGGGTTAACTAATGATTTCAGAACCAGAATTCACAGATAATAGTTTGTACTACTTTAGAAGGAATTGTGTATAGAATTTTTCCAGAGATGCCTTTTCAAACAAATTGGACATGTTAAGGAATGATTTAACACTTTCAGAAGAAGACACTTGGAACCACAATTTCCTAAGTGCTAAGATTGCAAGTATGAGCTACCATGCCTAGAAATTAAATACCCCTGTTTTTTCTAAAGGGAAAGTTTCAGAAAGTTGGGGGAGTAAGAAGCATAATGAAAATCTGTAGATATTTCAAAGAAAATGAAGGTAGAGAAAAGTAATATAACATTTTCAATAAGGTCACTGGTTCTGGAGTTGTTATATTAGCATAGTGGGGTTGTGATTCGGAAGCTGCAGATAATTAAATAGAGACGATATTTACTTTACAAAGCCCATAAAAACATGACAGTAGAGAAACACACAAACATGAAAAAGTCTGGTGCTGTTTCTTGTGTAGTAGGTAGATTGGGTAAGTATTGAGTGACTGGCCTGTGGGAAGCAATCATGAACCAAACTCACAAAGTTTCCAACCATCTTTGATTTTTTTTTACTCTGAACTACTGAAACTCCATTTCTAACTCTTCTCATAACTACATCATCTTTCCCATTGTTCCCCAAATGCTTTGAACTTCAGTGACTCATTCACTTCTCTAATGTCACTACTGGAGCACATGTTGGTTGTCCTTATCCTGCTCACTGTAAGTGGAGAAAAGCAAGGCGAGGCTGGGTATTTTTCTATTGGGAATAATTTTCAGGAGGCAGGTTTTAAAATGTCACAGTTTTGATTGTCTGTGATTCACACCAATATTGTAGTCTGTAACGGCTGCGCTGTGAGAAAGGACTCAGCCCACCTGCTCTTTTTACCAGTAGCTGATGGGAAAGCCATGCTGGGCCAACGACTTCCTCACAGGAGGCAGGTCAATCTTCTAAAACCATAGATTGCCTCAAATCAGAAAGCAGCCTTGTGAAGAGAGAGGAGATGTCAAGGGCAGTGTTAAACACAAGAAAAATGCTTGCCTGGGTTTCCCCTGCAGCTAACATTGTTAAAACCGATAGCAACTTAACAAAGCATGGATGACTGGATGTGTTAATAAGCAGAGGGAGGGTTGTGCTCAGTCCAATCTGGAGTCTACTTCCTCCTGCTATAGTTTTAGTAAGTCTGGGCTAAAATAGTGAGACCTTATGGCCAACAGAGCCATTGGAGTTGATAATTATTAAAACATGTTCTTGTTCTCTGAATAGAGTATAGTTGCAGAAAGTGCCTAGCTATTTATCAAGGTAATTAAGAAAATGTATTAAACATTTGCACTTTAGGAACAAGCACTAAATTACTGCCAGTGGTAATACTGTTGTTTAAAAGAGAAATATTTGTTTATTAAAATGAGATATATTAGTAAGCTTTTTAGTCTAGTCATGAAAAGAATTCAAACATACACAAAAGGATAGAGAATAGCATGGGTGTAGATGGATCCAATGGCCACCCATTTATAAGAATTAACTCGTGGCTTCCTTCATGTCAATATTGTATTTTTATTTGTGTGTGTTTGTGTGTGTGTGTGTGTGTTTTAGTATGTGTATGTGGAGGACAGAAAAGACAGGGTGAGTGTCTTCCTCTGCCTACTTCTTGTATTTCCTTAAGATAGGGTTTTTCAGGAAACTTCAAGCTCATTGTGACAGCTAGGCTAACTAGCCAGAAAATCACTTCCACCTTGAGGTCATGCCTGGCTTTTATGATGGTGCTAGAGATTTGAACTCAGGCCCACAGACTTGCACAGAAAACAAACTGACCTGGTAAGCCATCTTGTCAGCACCCCTGTCCATGTTGGCTCTAAACAAAACCATACCCGACAGTGACTGAGCCCCAAGATTATTTGGAAGCAGCCACTGGTACATCTCTTTCTTTTTTCCCTTGGTAAATAAAAGCATCATCATGCCTAAAGATAATTTTGTTAATATCAACACATATCTTCATATCTTTGTTAATATTAAGACTCGTTGTTCTTGCCTACTATTTCTTTTTGAATGGCTGACGAGTTTCATCACAATGCATATGGGGACAAACATTGCATTATTCAACTAAATCGTCCAACTCTCTCTTGATCTATAAACTATGTTTTAGCTTACTTGTAATTCCTTTATCTGAGGATTCTAGTGATTTGTCTAATGGAGGTCCTAACATTTCCCCTTTGCTAACTGTCTCCTGTAGTAATGTTTGCACACTGCTACAGGTTCTGACATTGACCAAAGCTTAAGTTTCCTCTAATTGAGTTCCCTGTTTTGGCATGACTATATTATTGTTGGTAAGCCTTGATTCTAACATATTGTAAGAATGTCTAGGTGTCTCCATTTTGAGGATATCAAGGACCATTGATGAGCACAGGTAACATTAGGGCCGTTGATTAAAGTAGATTCTCCTTCACAATAAGGAGCAGCAAGTCATGTACTGCAGTGACACATCCCCTATAGCCTCTTGTCATCTCAAAGTGTTTCCCTCTACTGGGGCACTTTGATTTTGGTGTGTTCTTGGTTATTCTGGTTTTACTGTTTTAGAAATTAGCTTTATGTTAATCTTGTCTTTCTCCTGAAGAAATCTAGTATTTCTAGTGAAATAAATAGAGCTGAATATTACTGTATGCAACTGTATGTTGATTGTATATTAATGGAAAGAAAGGAAAAGTAACTCATATCTTTGAGCCAGAGGTAAAGATTTTCCTTCTTGTAGAACATGGTAAACAAAGTCCTTCCAGACTGTTGAAAAGTTAGTGATTGTTTTAAACCCTTGATTTTAAAAAATCCAATTTCAACAAATAATTGCAAATTTTCTCTTCATAGGATTATCATTAGTCATCCAGTCAGATTATTGTTTCTTAAGAAAAAACTTAGGTACTGGAACCACTCATTTTCAAATGTATTAATTCCATGAGTGTAATGTGAGTGTTTCAGAAATGTGTTTTAATTAGGAGCAGAGTGTCTCTGTTCTTCTTGTGACCTGGCAGAGCATCTTTCCTCTAACTTCCGTCAATCCATGCTCAGCAGTGCTAATGTATTGACAGGAGGGGTGGGGTGGGAAAAAGCGGCCTAACTCAGTATAACCGAGTGACAGTTACAGATCATTTTAGTACATGGAATTATTTGAAATGAATCTGCTTAATGACTGAAAGCATAGGCCAGTGTATTCCTCTGAAGCCCCCTGTTGTATTACTCTGGCTTTCCTGGATGAAATAAATGGATAAATAGATATACAACTCACCTAGAATATAATGACTGTGGATGTTTTTAGATTTTTTTTTTTTGTTTTTAAAGTCTCATTTAAACCTCTTAAACTTGGTATCTGACTTAAATTTTAATTTAAGCCATTATCAGCACATACACATTAACCTCTACTTTAGAGAAGTACGGTACAGTTTTGCCTAGATAATGTAGACCAGAATAAGAACTTGGTTATACGTGCCATAGGTGGGAGAAAATTATTATGAACATCTATTTTCTTTGTATAAAGATCTGCAATGAATTTCACCCCCTCAGCCCGTGCTATGTTCCAGCTTCTGTCAGTACTTTGTGTGCAAGGCTCTGGACTGTCACAGCAGGCATAGCCAGACTGAGTCCACTGGGCTGTAACTTCTGTTTTTCTTCAGCAATATTTATGAATCTTTCAGAAAAAGACCAAGATCTCCTCATTTGCTTCTCTTTGCTATTATTTGAATTTTGGTTTGTTTTTTAATTTCTCTTTAGTACTTGTAGATGAAAACAACTAATAGTCATGTGAACTGTGTCTATCGACTCAAAGAAACATAGATACAGCTATGAACGATTTGATGTCTTCCCTAAGCTTGAACATTCATATTTTGGATAATCCTTTCTGGTTTGGACATTAGATCACTCTCATCACATCAAAAGAAGATGAACAAATGACACAATTTGGATCACGGGCCATTTCAAAACAAAGAATACAAATGGGCTTTCAAAATACAGATTTTGTAATGTTGAGATTATGTCACAGCTGGAAGAAATGTTAAAATTCATAACATGGACACAAGCAGATATTAGAATACTGCAGGAATTCCTGCTAGCAACTTCTGGCTATGGTTCCTAAGTGGACAGCTGTGCAAGTAAGGAGGAAGTACACAAAGTAGGTCAGAAATTAGATGGCCACCTGCTAGCCTCATAAGCAACAAGGGAAGACAACTCAGAGGAGAGGGTGTTGGGTCAAGTTCTCCCTGAGGACACTGCTACTTATAGCCACTGACCTTCATCATTTTGTTTGCCCTTTGAGAAGAGTTTGAAGAGAAGATTTTATTTCATTTGTAAGGAATCACATTCATCCTGTTTCTTTCTAGAAAAAAACATAGCACACATACATTTGTTTGTATGTGTGTGTGCATGCATGTTCATGTGTGTTCATGTGTGTGTGTACATGCTTGTGTATACAATTGTGTGTGTATGAGTGCATGAATGTGGATGAGTGCATATGTGTGTATTTGTGCACACACATGTGTGTGTGCATGTGTGTATAAATATATGCATATGTATGTACGTGTGTGTGTGTGTGTGTTGGGGGGTGTGGCTTCATGTATGTGGAAGCCAGAAGAGGGTGACAAAGCTCTTCTTAGAGCATTTGCTTGATGCCCGGATTGTTTTGTGAGTACTAGGATGAGAATACTGGTCCTGATTATACAACTGTCAAGCCATCTTAACATTCCTTCCCCTATACCTTCTAACTGTATACCAATGACACTCAAAATCTCTAAAATCTCCAAACACAATACTGTTTGGTAACATCCTTCTGAAGATCAAGGTACCTGGAAAAAGTAAAATCCTAAATGTTCTAGAAACCAATGTTAGAGCTCTCAGCAACACTTACAGTTGATCCTGAATTCCACCCAGACCTCATAGTTTGTGAGAGCTCAGATAACCCTCACTGCAGCAGGACCTGAAGTATTCCAAGCTTCCAGGTTGCTTACTAGAGGTAGTATTATACAATATCACATTATTTTAGCCATGGCATGGAAAGGTATCTTTCATGAAAAGATCTTTTATGGAAAGATCTTTCAGCAGAACCGCTTTCTCCAATTACATGCTGAGTATACTCAATTCTCAATACTCCAATTAGACCAATTACGAGAGTTGAAACATCTAGTTCAACAGTGCAACAGTTGAGGTAATTTCAGGATTCTCATATATGTGAATGAGCAGTAAGCATAGTAGGGACTAGAAAGCTCCCTTTGTCCCAGTCAAATTTCAGCTATTTATTGTTATTTTAAAATTGATTTTGAATTTTTTTATGGACACTATGATTTTTTTAATGAAAAAAAAATACCTTCCCACCAAAAGAGCAAGTAAAACAAAAACTAGAACAATAGCCAACAAATAAAAAATTTGCATATCATATTAGTATATGGTCATTGAAGCCTGGCGGTCTTAGCAGGTCTTACAGTGAGATGCTTGGTTTCCTGGCTACAGCTTTACACTCTAACAGATTGTGCTTGTATTCATTAGGAATAAGGTATTAATGTAACTGATTTTAGCGAATCTAAAAATGTGAAAACAAGAGACAGCTAATAAAACAGCACAATCAATATTAAAGAGCTATTCTGTTTGAGACATTGAAAATGTGGAGTACTTAGAAAATCTCTTAAAAGTTTTACATTCACTCTCTGAAGCCTTCAGAGAATGCTTCTATTCATTGTGTTTTTCAATAATGCTATTTACAACACTTTAAGAAGTTTATGCATAATAGTACATGCCAACAAATTTAATTAATGTTGCATGGGATGTAGAAGAATCCATAGAAAACAAATGAAAGAAGGATATTGTTTTGAGATGGTGCTCTTTTGATATTGTAAGAAGCAGAGACCGTTTCTGTGGCATTTAATCCTGGCTGTTATAGTGAATTATAGAATGAGGCTTCTAGGTACTTTGTTTAAAAAGTTTTCATCTATTATTGCACAAACAACACAGATGCTCTGGAATCATAAATCTATATCATATTACCCGAAGAAGTTGGCCTGTTCTTCTATCTGTTTGCTGGGCTGCTTCCTAAACAAACTTCCTTATCTATAACCCCAGTGTGTCCTTATTTTTCTTATGTGCTAACTGTGTTGTCTAACATGTTTCATTATCTTTTATTTTTGTCTATCTTTTAAAAAAATCATTGTATTTTTTTTTCTGAAAGGAAAGATACCACCTCACATATTCATGCAGCAGGTACTCTATTCTAAAGAGTAGCCAGCATGTTGGGGTCATTATGTCACAATCTCTTCCTTGGATTGTCTTTGAAAAAGAAGTACAAGGGGGTAGAATGTTAAAGGGTTTACTTACTTTTCTTAGACCACCAGCAAGCCTTGAATAAGATAAGCAGGAGAGAAATGCATGCCTTGCTTCCAACCAAGTCATGTCTGCCCTTCTGTTGACTAGGATTTAGGCTCTTGCAAACAGAAATATCCAGAACTAAACTAAAAGAAGAACCATATGGTAATTTTGATTATTCAGCTACATATAATAAATGTTGAATACATACTATCTCAAAATATTGTAGTAAAAACTTCACTATTTTTAAAGATGTAAAAGCTGAAACCCTGTCCTCTGGGAACTCACAATTTAGGTGTTTTCTTTTCTTATTGTTTTAAGGCCTAATAGGGTTGCTTTGGGAATACAGACAACTATAAGGAGACTATTTCATAATGGAATGGTATAGTCCAGTTTCCCTTTACCTTCCTCATGAGGGATCAGTTGATACATTCTTTAACAAATTTCCTCATAACGAATCCATGTGACAGATTGTTGACTAGGATCTACTTAAATGGAGAAAATTCCTTAAGGGTAATGCCTACAATTTCAGAAACAGCAAATACTGTGGATAGTGGCATATGATCCACGCTATTCATAGGAAGCCAGGATAAGTATAGTCCATACGCTCAAGTTGAGTTAGAAGAATCCCAAATTCTAGGCAAGCCAGGGAAACTTAGAAGAAATGAAACTAAGGCTAGAGACTCAGCTCCATGGTGGTGTATTCTTCTAGTATGTGAGAGGCTTTGAGTTTAAGTAGTGCAGCTATAAAATAGTAATAACAATAACTTTGTTGGTAAGAAAGACATATGTAGTAATACTAGTAACATAACAGCATACAGGGATGAAGAAACGATCCTAGTGTTCTACCTATCCTTGATTCCTCATTCTTAAAGTAAACGGCTTTAACATGGTCATGAACATCATGTCTCAAACATGTAAATATTTCCAAATATTTACATGTGCACACATAGATGTGTGTGTCTCTGATGTTACAGTTCAACCTGTGTGGTTATCGTAATCTGTTTATAATTCTAGAATTTTGAAGCAGATACAGGGCAAAATGATTCCTACAGATTAACCATATTGACAAGCTCTGGGTTCAATGAAACATTCTGCCTTAATGAATTAGGTAGAGAATACTCAAGGAAGATTCAAGAATTATTAATGGGCATACACATAGTCTCTCTCTCTCTCTCTCTCTCTCTCTCTCTCTCTCTCTCTCACACACACACACACACACACA
>NW_021604616.1:2930959-3003759 GCF_004785775.1 Grammomys surdaster | reverse complement strand
TGTTGTCCTCAAGAAAGAAAAGAGAAGGCTTTAAAATGGCTGAGCAACTGTGATTTTCCAGCAAAAACAATTCAGCATTTTAACCAGCAGCTTTCCCACAACTTTGCATAACCAGTAAATGCTACCTTTAATGCTACCTTTTACATTTAAGGGATTGTTTTTATTTCACAATACATGATGTGTCCACCTTTGGGAAAACATTTTCCAGAAACAGCTGTGTCCCATATTGTCCCTTCTATATCAAACTTTTATATTTTAAAATTATCTAAGTATCACACAGATATTGTACGTGTATTCATGGAATTCTAATAGTGAAGACAGTTTCTCTAGAATATTCCTTTCAGGGTTACTATGACACAGTAGGGCTTTAAATCACATTTTTGGTAGAACCATTACTGGGTCATCCCCATTAGTGGCCACATCATCCAGGTCTTAAAGCTGTTATGATCCCTGTATGGTATAGGATTTATAAACCTATACATTATCTTATTACTTTATTGTTACTTTTCATGGCTTATAATTTCTATTCTAGGGAGATGATTTTTTTTAACTTAGGTTGTATCAATATTTCTGCCTAGAATACACAAAAATGTCACTTTATAATAGCTGGACATTATCAATTTAGGCTTTCAGATTGCATTGCAGGCACAGCTACATGGTTACATATATTTAGCGCTCTCTCTCTCTCTCTCTCTCTCTCTCTCTCTCTCTCTCTCTCCACTAAATTGCATGCAGATTTGAAGGTAGGTCACTGCCCTGGTTTGCTGAGTTTACTTTCTCAGATTGCAGCAATGATGTCTCTTCCTTTGTTCCCTAACATTACAGATTTACTTCTTTTAAAGAGACAGCTTTTGTGCTCATTTAATTTGTTGTAGTTTCAGTCACTTGTTGACATAACATTGAAATTTAAACTTTATGTTTTCTATATAGGGATGCAGAGGACCCCACATTTATTAGGTGTCTACTGTCAAATGCTTTTTTTTCCAGGTAGTTTGTGCATAAATTCCATTTAATACAGTGGCATCATGGGAGAATGTACTTACTCTTGATCTTAATTCATAGAAAATGAAGCAACAGGTATGAAAAAACAATCTTCCTAGGTACCTAATGCTGGACCCATGATTTGAGCATAGGAATGTGCCCCTGAAGTGTTACGCTATTTAAATGTTGTACATGAGGTCTCCATGTTTGAGGAAGAGGTAGATTTAAATAAGCATGTTTTAGTTTTAGCATAGTTTTTTTTTTTTTTGACTATGAGGTGAGAAAATTGGTATGTAATGTTTTTCATGCTGATACCATAAGAGACCTTTAATAACTGGCGAAACAATGCTACTGAGTTGTTTGAGGATTCAAGTCTACTCTTAACTCATTGCTTTCAGTCATGGTTGTCCAAATGAAGCAGCTTGTCTCAGCAAAAAGTGAATGTGCAATGCTAAAATCATTTTCACAGAATACAACTGAGTTACAAACAAAATCCAAGATGAACTCTTAGATAGTAGCCACCTTTATATTTGACATGACTGAGAGAAAGCATGTTGGAACTCAGAGCTATGTTGTTGTCACCCGTCATCAGGTGTTCCAGATTGCCTACGTAATTGTGAAAGCAGCCAATTCCCCTCGGCCTGGAAACTGGATTTTGGAACGTTCCCTGGATGATGTGGAGTACAAACCCTGGCAGTATCATGCAGTGACAGACACAGAGTGCCTGACCCTCTACAATATCTATCCCCGCACTGGACCACCATCCTACGCCAAAGATGATGAGGTCATCTGCACTTCATTTTATTCCAAGATCCACCCTTTAGAAAATGGAGAGGTAAGATGGAGAAACTCCAATGAGTACTGTAAAATAGCTCTGTCATAAAGACATGAATGTGCCAGTAATTAATGTCAGTGAGGTTTTAAAATGGAATTTAACAGAAGTCAATTTAAACATGTTATTAGGTAAAAAAGAAAATCTAAGGTGATTAGAATGTTAAATTCATGAGTCTCGTCTCTCAAAGATCAGAGATGAGAAAATGGGTTTAGCTTTGAAGCCAGAGATTCATTTTACTGCCAAAGAGAATATCCTAATAATGACAGCTGCTAGAGACCTAATGAAAGCTCTACAGTGTTCACACATAACCTCAGGATAGAGACAAAGAAGGGGTTTGTAAAGAAAAACACCAACCAACTGAACAACAACAATAAACCCCAAACAAAGCAAAAACATAAACCACATAAAAAGAAATCATGTCAGGTTCCGTGTGTATCTCTGCTTTCACCATAGAGGGCCACGGTATGATGTGACCTCTTTGGTGACGTCGCCCTGAGTTGCTTAAGTTCTTAACTATATACAAACACAACTCAAGAGTTTTTGGTTGCTCTTTAGGGTTTTTTGTTTGTTTTGATTTTGTTCTGTTTTGGTTTTTGGTCCTGGAGATAATATTCTAGTTTTTATTCTTTAATTTTAAGCCTCTGATCCAAGTTATGACTTGACGCTAGTTGTGTGTCCTTAGTTCGGTTGCTAAAATTCTTTGTGCCTTAGTTCATAAATTACGAACCCTAGAGATAGTTAGTGTGTTTGCTTTTGACCAAATGAACATGTGAACATGAGCAAGAAACATATTGCACTGGAAGGAAAATGTGAGGTTCTGAACCTGTAAGTCAGCTGCAATTAAATGTTGTCCTTTAGATTTGCCTTGGCCATGGTGTCTGTTCACAGGGATAAAATTCTAACTAAGATGGGGAGGTGGTTATCGAGATATCACACAAATATATAATATACTTTGAACATATCTCTCACTATCTCATTACCACTGTCTACTAATCTCACATTTTTCTGATTAGCTTTCTTCATTTAGACAACTCTACTTTAGTGACATGTATATAATATATTACAAGATTTCCCCCTGAAATCTAGGATAATAATTTCTTTAACTGGCTGTACAGTTAAAAGTTAAGACAATATCCAATGAAAAGTTAGAGGACTCCTTCACTAGAAGGGCAGAAAAAGGGACAGCATCTCTTTCCTCTTTCTAAGGTCATAAGGACAAACCAAAGAATAGGTCCAACTGCATAAGTGATGTATGCTTCCTGCAGATTGTGCATGTGCACCTGCCCAGGAACTATCTTTGGGATCCATGAATAACACACATACACACATTAGCTTATTTTTAAAATGTCATGGCACTCCTAAACCTTCCCCTGCTGCCCCAAGCCTTATTGGGAAGTGGCTAGTGGCCACTTAATGAACTATCACATGGCTGGTTGGCTTTCTCTCCTGCTGCTCCTGAATCCCATCCTTCTTCCCCAGTCATGTTGATCACTCTGTTCCTCTCTGCTTCCTAGCCTGTGAAACTCTAAGCATCCAACCCTGTGCCCAGCCATTGCTTATTGGCATCTTTATTGATCAATCAAAAACCAACTGGGGACAAGGACCTTTAGCATTTGGACATGCAGATTCCCAGTTGATTCAAAGCATTGGAACCAAAAGTTAGAAGACTCCTTCACTAGAATGATAGTTTGGGACAACATCTCTTTCCTCTTTCTAAGGTTGTAAGGACGAACCAAAGAATGTGTCCACCAAAGTTTATTCTTGGAAACCAATGAGTTTATTGGGCTTGCAGTTCATGGATGAGAGATCACTCTCAAAAGCATGGGAGAAAACTGTACCAGCAGACTCTTCCACACTGAAAAGTTTCACTCAAGAGGCAAGATGGTTTTCCTATAGACTAACACCCCTATTAGTTAATATGCCCCACTATATAGTCTATCATAGCACATGTTTAGGACCCTGAAGTTATATACAGCTAAGATGTAATGGCATACAAATGGATAGAAGTAGCCAGAGTCTCAGGAGTGGGTCCACTGGTTTTCCTTATTCCTTCCTTCAAGAAGAATATCCATATTCAGGAAGCCTGAGGGTGATAGTGGCTTGAAAGCAGGTATAGTTGATCCAAAGAAGGTGGCAACTGTTTTGTTGGAGGACAAGTCTCCACATCACCACTCATGACAAGGACTAAGACCAGGTAATTCTGATTTCCCTGTCATATACTTAAGTTGCTTTGTGTCTTATAGGGACAAAGTTGAAATATGGAACAGAGAATTATCCAAAATATTCACAATAGAATGATAGTATCTAAGAGTGAGACTTAAATCTGGGCTTCTCCTAGACTCTCTCCTCATTCTATTGCAGTTCCTTTGTGGAATATGTTACTTTCTAGAAAAAAAAGTAAAGATCTGTTACCAGAAAGAAGCCTGGTTCTGACACCTTGTAGTCTGAAACACATCCAAAGCAGCAAATGTTCTTATTAGAGACCAGATCTTCACAGGACTTTGAATAGGTCAATTCATCTTGAAGGCATTGACTTGCTTTGATTGATTAGTTTAACACATCAAGATTTCCAAGTATATTTGTTTTTTAATGCAACATACTTTTGATTTTCTAAATTAACATACAAATTACATTACACTATGACATTTTCATAAACATTTATCCATAGTCGCCCCCTGCCCCCACTGGCCCATGTTCCTTTCCCTCTCACGTATTACATAGCATTTCAGGATATTCTAAGAATTTTAGATAATGCCCACACTAACTCAATGTCTGGTGACTATGAAGAATCTTTGTCTTTTGTATTAGCTTTTAGTTATAAAATGCTTCACTTTTGTATAAACTCTAAAATGTAATTTTAGATGTTTGTGTTTAAAATATCAGTAGAAGTAACAGTTCAGTAAGAGAAAAAATATATTAATTAGTAAATAAAATAAAATGATAAAAGGGCCACTGGGGAGTGGCAGAGTAGGTGATCCACTGTTACCCACAGAGGAGTTGGAAAAGTCTTTTGAGAAAATAATTTTACGTTTCAAGAACAACATATTAGTTCATCTTCATGAGATTTCTGTGTTAAATAAATACATGATAGAAATTATTATGGGCTATGTTATTACAGAGACGATCTTAAAAATATAACTATTTAGTCTTTGCATAATTTATTGTTTTATGACTTCCATTGTTTCTGTAGAAAACAGAGCTACCCAAACTCTGTTCTTCCAGATGTCTTTTCTTTGATTCTCTTAAACGTGTTTATAGTCGCCTTTGCATTCAGTAGTATGGTTATAATGATCCAACGTCATGCTTTGAAAGGCAATAGCCATTTATGGTTATTTAAATCAATCTACTTTATTAGAGTTTGGTTAGTCAGTTGCACTACTCAAATCCTGAGAGTGTAGTAGGTATACATGACAAGCCACTACCACACTTTACCTTCAATTAGGGCACCTTTGACCTTGCATAGCTCTGTTGGGAAGTACTGCACTGGGTTATATCAATTCCTTTTCGAGATTCCGATCTCATTTTGTTTTATACATTTACAGAGTGATGTCTCTATTCAGTTCAAGAAAACCTTCAGTGAGTGCGTGGTTCCACAAGTATTTTTTTTCAGTCTTTCTTCTGCAATCCCAATTAAAAACAAATTAGAACATGTTTGCCACTATACATCTTACACTCGTGTCTCTCAATTGTGCATTTTTGTCCATTTTTCTTTTTATACATCAATATTTTATTATGACATATTTTTAGTGTACTAAATTCTTCCCAGAGCTATGTAAAACTCTGTTGAAACTGTTTATAGAACTCTAATTTTGTTTACAATCATTTTTAATTTCTAGAATTTTTTCTAGTTCATTTTTAAGTAGAAGTTTAGGGTTACTAATTTTCCACTGGAATTTTATATTTATTAAACATTTATTTTTTGGAGCTGGAGAAATAGGTCAGTGGTTAAGAGAACAGACTGCTCTTATACAGGAGTTAAGTTCAACTCCCAGCACCTGAGTCAACTCATAGCTGCCTGTAACTCGAGTGTCAAGGGATCTGATGCCCTCTGCCTTCCATTCAGACCAATGTAGACATATAATACACATATTTAAAAATAAATAAAATATTAATTTTTTAATATAATGTGTGTTGAACTTATCAGTATTATGTCTTTATTTCATACAGTGCAAAGTTATAATTATTTGAAATTTTTGTTTGAAAACTAAATGACTGACCTTTGTGAATACGTTTTGTTCACCAATAACTAGCTGATGCTATTTTATGCTGCCCATATCCACGCATGCCTCATTACTTTGAATAGGAAATTTGTATTTGAACAGGGTTTGTGGAAGTAATTGAAGAACTGGGATCTGATCATGCTGTGGGAGATTTCTGGTGCTTCTGCCATGCCATAGCAATCTGGATCCTTTTTAAACAATTTACAGATTTGAGTTCTTGGGACATTCAGAGTAAATCTCTGAGAAACCTGACTACAGGTATGTTAATCCCAGTTACACTCATTCCTTGGATTCCTATTTTGGCATTCAAATCAATATACATGGAATTTACTAAATCCTGATTCCTTCAAATTTCAGAATCTAACTTTTGCCCTTTTAATACAGCAGGGTTGTATAAAGCATTTCTTAGTTTTCTCAGCCATGTCTTTGGGACAGGAACACAGCACAGGGTTAGATTTGTCCCAGTGCACCGAGGCCTCTCTTGACATTCATTTCTATCCTCATATAGCTCTTAAGTGGCTTTAAATGGATGTTCCTCTGTATTCTGTCATTTTGTTGGTATTTTTCATTGGAAGTATTGGTTCTGGTTGTTTAACATACAAGAAACAGAATCAAAGTCATATATGTAGTTTTACATTTTAGAATTGTGTTAAATTTACATAATTATAAGATGCAGAGACTCATGAGATATTTTCACACTGCTGTTGCTACAGATGATGTCTTACACAACGTATTTGTCAAATAGTCAGCCTTCATTGTTACATGATTATGAACCAAGATAGTGACTTTATTCAGATATTGTTAATTTTTCCATTTCTCTTCTTAGATCCAATTTTGGAGAAAACATTAAATCTATAATTGTATTCCTTTCATAATCTCTAATCTGTGACCATTTTAAGAGTTATTTTAGGACCAATTGAAAAAATATTTTGTAGACTATTATTAAGTTTGGACTTGCATAATATCTACATGTTAAATTGACCTGGCTTGGGGGAAGACTATCATGGAAGAAACAGCTTTCTCTTCCTCTTCATATTTAATTCAATGTATATTTTTATACATTTTATTCATTCATAAAATTATACTTCTAGATAACTTTTTATTTTATCTAAATATTCACTACAATCTTAAGAACTTGTTTTTGACTAAGCATGGAATGATCATTTTATTCAGATCATCATATAATATCCTTTAAGTATAAAATTAAGTCATCACTAAGAAAAAAAAGGTTATTTTAAAGTACATCAATGAAAAATAGACCTGATGAAATAAGAACATCTTAATTATGATACACCAATATAACTTTTTTAGATTTAAGAATAGAATACATATATATATATATATATATATATATATATATATCTCCATCTTCTCATGATCAATGTCTAATCCAATGAGTGTAGGTTAATTACACTGTCATTTTTTTGGAGACGTTTAAAGACACACCAAAACAATCAAGATATTCTAAACTGTCATTTCAGGTAAACGATACCTAGGTCAGTTCAGCATTGATCTTGTAAAGGCTAGATCTTTAGTCTAGCCTCTGTGCCCAGAGTGTGTACTGGATAGAGCCTCTGTTGGAATCATCACTGCAGACTTCTTCCTCTGACCTCTTTCCTGTTGGCTGCATCATGCCCACTGTTTTCTCTGACTTTGTTGTTTCCACTCGACACACTACCTTCTCTGGATTTTCTCAGCACACTCTACATGTTTCAAGAGATCAAAAAATGTTTACCATGTGGCTTCACTGTGAGGGAACTTCAGGGTTGCACTAAGTTCCCAGGATAACAAGGTTCAACTACTACCAAGAAAGAGATTAGCTCTTCATGCTGGATTTGAATCCCAAGGGAGCAAAGTAGATCACTGTGAGCTGTGACAACATTAGTACATCATGAATTAGGGCTTGGCATAGAGGGAGAAGGATGACCATGGGCCGATAACCAGTGTGTTGTTATCACGACTGAAAACCATAGGAGGCATTGAGAAAAAAGGCTTTAGAGTTTAATTTTAGAAAAAGTAATTTTGTATCATCTGTACTGAAAGGACTCAGCAGGAATTTGCTTTCCTCTGGTCAGAGAGAATGATCTGGAATTCAGTAATAGGAGTTGTAGGCAATAAGGCAGCAAACCACAGGGGGTCTCCATTAGGTTGTAAGTCCAACCACAGGAGAAAGCTCTAATGGGCACCCATATGCAGACATCCCTCCCCGGTGTGTTGCAGAGAGTCACTCTCCTGCTCCTGCTATGTGTTGCATCTGCAGAAAGTAGCTGCTACCGCAAGCTCCTGAAAACTACTCATACAGGCTGCCAACGGAGATATCACTGAGAAGTCTAATTCACTTGTGAACCTCATAAATCACTTCCTAAAGAATTTTTTGGGGATAGGAGGCTTCCATTTATTTAATACATATGGCAGGAGTGTGGAAAGCATATTTTAAATATATGCTCCAGGTGCCTCTGACTCTTAAGTCTCTGCTTCCTGGCTTGTTTTTCAGACAATTCCAGCTTCCCCAGTCCCTGAAGAAGAACAGAGTAATGGATTACTTAAGGAAAGAATGTTGGTAATTTGTAGCTGAAGAAAGACAATAAGAATATTGTTCTCAGGAAACCTAGTAAGATTTAGTGAATGGAGTTTCTGGGTGGTTTAAAACTGAGTAAATAGCCTGGACCTTACTCAGTTATTGATGGTTGAAGAGGCACAGGAGAGAAGAATTACATTGACAATGTTGAGAAGTGTGACCATGTAGAAGGTACTGCTTTAGGAATTCTAAGATCAAAATTCTAAAGTCAATGTTTTTTAGTTATATGATATTTTCTTGTCCTGTGGCTAGGATTATTACTGTTAATGTATTTTGATAGATGCTAGACCAATAACTGAATATACATGGTTTCCATGGTGATGTCACATCAACCTCCTCATACAGAGACCTTAAGTTATTTACAAGTGATCTTCTTCCCTTATTACTACAACCCTTCCCACCCCACAGGAGTACATCTCAACGGAATTTAGATTCCCTTTGAGTTTACTTTTGAAATGTGGCAATCTGAAATAAAAATCCCTAGAGGCACCAATCATTAATTCTTGAAGACACTTCTTTTGGAAAACCATACTTATAGCTTTGATATTATTTGGATTTCTCATATGACAGAATTTTATATAGTAAGACGAAATACTTTTCATTTTCTTTTCATCACCTGATGTTATGATGATTCTTAGAACTGAAAATTACAAGGGAGAGAAGATGCAAACACAACATGTTAAAAAAATGTTTCAGAGATTATCCTTTGATGTAATGTTGTTTTGGCATAGTGTGATTTCATGTGAACTTCTATAAAAATGAGCAAATGGAAATGAGGAATTTTTTTCCTTCTATGTGAACCTTGGAATTGCTCCCTCAGAGAGAAGCAGGGGAGCATTACCAATTCCTATCTGATAGAAATGGAGATTGAAGTAAATAATTACTTGGAGTTTCCCCATACATAAACTTTACAATAACAAGCCATCAGGCAGGTCAACTGCATATGACGTAGAACCTTGCCCAGAAGATTATCAAACTCTATGAAAAACACAATGTGGACTTGAAATATTTAGTTTATGTGTTTCACACACAGATATTATATTTCATTCATTTAAGACATTTTTAATCGTGCTTCAAAATACAGCTTTCTGATAAAGATAAAATTAGGGAGACTGTATTCTTTGCTCTGCTAGCCTATCAATTTTTAATGTATACACATTAAATATGGTGCACATAGAAAATAGAAACAGGTGCTTCTTAAATTCATGCAGTATCTTTGAAAATAAAGATAATTAAAGGAACTGGATGACAAGAGTGGAATCTTGAGGAGATAACACTAATATCCATGGGAGCAGTAATGGAGGTGCCGGTCCACTGAAAGGAAACAGGGAACCATAATCTGTTATAGCCTGTACAGGACTGGGTAGGTCCAAGGCACAGTGGCATTTACTGTATGCTCTCACACCACCTGATGTGGTTGTAGTTCTGCCAGCAAGTAACAATGGGACTTGCAGAGATAAGTAACAATATGTGTCCAGCTGTTCTCATGCTAGAGTGGAGGTCTAGTTTATTGCAGTGCGCAATGCATGTTATGCATGTACCCCGTGTAACATGGCAGGAGATTCTCTCGGTTCCTTGATTATTATAGCCCAACCCCTGTCTCAGAAAGACTGTCCTGGAAGGAGAGCAGGGAGCATCCCAGAAGCATGACCAGGTAGTACTGTTCAGTGGAGTGGTTGTGGGGGCAATCAGGGATTGTAAAACAATATGGAAGAAAGAAGCAAAGTAAGCAACTTTATATCCATGAAGAATGAACTACCAAAAAGAGAAGAGAAGCTCAAGTGCTGATGTGAAGTTATCTCAGTGCCATCGAGATATTAATAGCTCTAGTAATTATAGCATATGACTTTTTTTGGGGGTTTGGTTTTTCGAGACAAGGTTTCTCTGTGTAGCCCTGGCTGCCCTGGAACTCACTCTGTAGACCAGGCTAACCTTGAACTCTTGAACTCAGAAATCCGCCTGCCTCTGCCTCCCAAGTGCTGGGATTAAAGGCGTGCACCACCACCGCCTGGCTGCATATGACTTTTATGACAGATGTTATCTAAGGAATTTATAAGTATAAACTCATATATAGCAGTTTCATGCACTACTTGTATGCAAGGGGGCCAGGATCAGCTCAGTACTCCCACTAGGTATGTGAAACCATGAGTAGTACTGAAACTATATGCATATTGTGGTTTTCATTATAGGGACATGCCTATAATAAAAAGTATAATATACCAATAGGCAGGGTAAGATCAACAACATTAAACAATAAAATAGATCACTTCTAATAGCATATTGCACTAGAACCATCAACACCATGATTCTTGTGTCCTGGGTCATTATTTATTTACATTAAGGACTTGTTTACTATAAGCTCTGCAGATAGAAGCACACTGACTTTGAAAGAGATGTTTATTCAGTGACCAACGGGCAGGAACATCGTGTGACACCAGGATGAAGCAGCATGGGATGACGTCTTATCACAGCAGTAATAACAAATATCAATACACAATTTGAAACTTATGAAATGCTTTTGAGATTTTTGATGTAAAGTTTGGGTGGTGGTTATTGTTTCAGTTACTCGAGGAAATATAAAACATCCATAAAAGAATCATCTTAATTTACAACTGAGAAACATGACATAGAGAAGTTGACTAACTATTCCAGGGTTCACAGTAATCCTGTAATATTTGGATCTGATTTTAATGCACGTGCTATGGTTTTAGAGAACTAGAGATCTTCCTTGTATGTATGGCATTTTCTGGAATATCTGCTGGGAGTCCCCATCCCTTGCCAGTCTACATTTCTCTGTCTGTGACCACATGTTACAGTTCTGGCTTTTAACTGCTGTGCACTTTTGCTTCTGAGTGTTCATGCATCTTGTAACATTTAAAATCAATTTTCAATTGCTGAGCAAACAAGCCACCGCTGAAATGACAGGGCATACACGCTTTGCTATGTTTCATCGGTTCTATTCAATATTACCAAGACAATCCTAAAAGCTCCCAGTTAAAATGTGACTCCCAAGAAACAAAGGAAGAAAGGTAGATGGTTATTATCCTTGGCATCAGTAATGTGAATGTCTGTCAATCAGTCTCACACAGGAAAAATAATCTTTATTGCCCAAGTATACTTGAAAATACAACAAAGGATCATGAAACTGTTCATATAAGCTCTGTTCCATAGGGAAACTGTTTCAACACTCCAGCTGTTATCAAAAGTCATTGAGACAAGTAACCCAGGAGCAGAATGTTCGTGATTACTCTTTATGAGCTAGCATAAGAAGATACCAGGAGCTATGTCACCAGGCGCCCTGCTAAGAGTTGAACACTGTAGAAACTTGCTGCAGACGACTCTGGCCTGAGAGTGTATATCATTTTGCACCATAGCATACTGGCTGCAACCAAATATTTTCACTGGAAATATATAAACTAGTAACTCTGCTAAATTTAGCTGCCAGGGGAGTACACAAGACACAGAGTTTACCCTCCACTCCCCCGATGAGTAGACCAATCCCCTAATACCTGCTTTGTAAAGGAGATACTTGACAAACCTGGCAAGGCTGCAACTTAGCAAATCACATTTTCCTTCTGCAATGTTGCTCTTTATCTTTATCCAGCAGGAATTGCATATTTTTCTGTTCTATTGAAAAGTGTCTCCTAAACCCAGTCCCACTGTTCTGTGCAGCCACGTGAGATTGCCAATAGTAGACCATTTTTAGTCAACAAAATGCAGTTTCATATGATTTAAAGTAATGCATGCAAAAGCCTGAATAGAAATATTTATAGAAAGGTAAGCATCCTAAATATAGCTTTAGTTGTAGACAATCTTTACTGACATCATAGAAAGGGAACCAAATGAACTTTCTGCTAAACAATAAATTGTAGTACTCTCTGATAATTGTTTTATGAAGGTCTTTCTATAGCTGAATTAGTAGTATGGTGATTACTAAGCTCACAAAAGTCAATCACAAAAGTTGAATCTGTTTTTTAAATTCATGGGGGTGGGGGACAGAGGTCAGAAATGACACTTTCATAGGACTAATTAGATTCCTTAGATGCTGTGGGAAGCATATCGATATTGACAGAATATTGGTTACAAGCAATGAGTCTGGACCTGTGTTTTGCCTCATGGACTGTAAAGCATGAATTTGCATATCTTTACTTCAAAGTGCTCATTGCAGTTCCTCTACATGTGCATGATCACACATGTAGACATTCACTGTATCACGATTGACAGCTGCCATCTTTGAATCAACATTTTACATATTTTTAGACCTGATATGCCCTTAGAGTGACAATCCAGTATTCTCAAGATGTATTATCATATTGTAAGATTACTGGTAATAACTCTCAGAGATTATGTCAAGAAAAGAATCTTTGCATTTTGGAAAAGAAATTCATAGCAGTGGTTTAATTTTTCCATCTTTCTTATCAGCACATTATTTCTGTGGATGAAAAGCCAGTGCTTTTCATTCTCACAATTTGTTATGTTGTGCTCAGTTATCTCATAACAAGATAAAGCTTCATGTTGAATTAGCTGCAGGAGAGCAGCTTACATTTTTATCACTTCTAAGCAAATGTTTTACTTAAAAGATAGGACCCCAAAAATATGAGCTGATACAGCTTCAGTGCATCTGACAAATGGATTGCTATTGTAAAAAAAAAAAAAAAAACCAATCATGAGAATCTATAGTGTCAGTACAGGTTTATCTTTTAGTTTTCCATTTAACAAATACTGAGACTCATCTGCATGACAAGCATTGTCTTGTGTACAGAGATTAAAGTGTATTATATTTAGAGCCTAGTATAAGATAGGAAATGCATCACAGAAAACATCTCAGGATTTGGGAGAAGTTGATAAAGAGTTTTCAGATACTGAAAAGACATGATGGAGGGAGGGATGAAGAGAAGGGGCAGAGAGAATGAATGAATGAATGAATAAATGAATGAATGAATGAATGAGTGAATGAACATGAATGGCAGGGACCTGTTTGAGGAACTGTATGACTGAGTGGAGGGAGGTAGGCTGTGTTGTTAGTAATTACCTTCAGTCAACATGATTTTTCAGCTGAATTAACTGCATAAGTTGAGTAATGATGCTCTCTGCACTGAGCTGTAAAACAATTTGAGAATGAGAGAATTCCATTTTTAAAGTTGCATTTTTGGGAAAGAAAAAAAACAGAAGAAAAAAGCCACCCATGTTGGTGAAACATAGACAAATTTGGGGAGAATTCTTTCCCTCATGCAATGGTCTCAGTTAAGATGTTGAAATAGAAGTGGGTGGTGGTTATGACTCTGAGGGACAAAGCATTTGAAGTTTTAGTCTGAGTCACAAACTGTGCCTTTGTTTACATGTGATGCACACATAATGAGGGGCTTGTTCTTCATGGTGAGGGACTCCATCACTAGATATGCAATGCTTCAGAATCCTCCCTCTTCCTCAGTGGTTTAATAACCCTTTGCATTGATGGATATCCATGGAATAATTCACTGAACAAGCCTAGTGTGTGGTACTTGACTCCTAAGTCGTAGACAAACCTGTCTAGTTATCAGAAAAGAACATGGCTTTGATATCCCTGCCATGCTAAGTAGGTTATACGTATTTTTCTTAGTAGTGGGAACCTAAATGAGTTAGAGGAATAGGGAACCTAGATGTGGAGAGAAACATCATCCTCAGAGCATCCAGCTTTGTCTTCACATGTATGCTATACTATCCAGAGCTCTGAGATTTTCTATGAGATTTCGTCCTCAGTGATTTCATTCAACACACTGAACAAACAAATCCCAGCTCTTTATGTGAGCCATTTAAATGTCATCATACCTGTACAGTGATGTTGTAGCCAATCACAGCATAAGCCAATTGATCTATAAAAATACGGTAGATCTGAAATGTTCCTAATGTCTAGTGACTTTTTGGCTGGCATAACACCTATACATGATACAGTCCTCATGTTTCTGGTAATGTGGTATAAATAGACGGAAAGTGCTGTCCATTGAACAAACACATGATATGTTCAGTTACACACATCACAATGCACTTAGTGGTAAGAGTGAGTGAGCATTTCTGCCTGTGTGCTTTTCAAGCCTTTCTGCATTATTTTAAGGTACACTCTTTCAAGATAGACAACAGTTGTCTGCACAAAAATGCCTTGTGCTTCATGGAACTTGTGTCTTTTGTTTCTCTCAACTATGGTTGATTGAATCTGAACAATTATGTCAATTATATTGTTTTATTCTTTGTGGACTTAGAAGCACCAAGCTATCACACATGCAGGGGGGGGTCACAGAGAGAAGAGGGAGAGACTTTATACACACACAGCTTCATATACACAAATACCAGCTATACACATGAAAACACTCCACGTGCTATTTCATACAGATTTGAAACAGTCAATGTCTGTAATGGTCATACAACTATAGCAGCATCTACAAATGTATTTCCTCTTGCGTGCTTCTGTGTTAAGTACATATGCTTGCATAATCAAACAACAAGAGAGAAATCAAACAAATAAACAGGGGAAACATTACCTGCACCAACATGGAGTATTCCTGCATTTCTTTCCTACAGAGGCTCTGCTAAAGCTTGGCAGGGCTGTCTGGTGTCTCTGCAGGACCACCTAGGAGGAGCCAGGAAGGTCAGCTATCCTCTGGCTAAAGCCACACATTCAGGCATGAGGAAGAGATGGTTCCAGACATTTTATAAATAGAATGGGTAATTTTCAGCCAGATGATATCTCTATCAGCAAAAGAAACTAAGGCTGAATGAGAAGAAGGTTATGGTGCTCCTGTGTACCAACATTTGCTTTCATAGAAAGGAAATAACATCTCCACATCCTATGAGAGTAAAAAACTGCAAGTATATAAAATCTCGATGAATAGGATATTTTTATTTTCTAAGTTAAAGGACTTATATTTAATAGTAAACTAGTGTTAGATAGATTTAAAGTATGACATATGCAAAATCAAACAATGCACAGATATTCTGGTCTGGAAGAGGGATTGTGAGTAATTTTGGAAATCAAGGTCTGTACAACTCTGTCCAAAACTCACAGCTGCAGAGTGGAAGTAAACAAGTCCTGTGAGAAGACTGCATGGTTAAGGACAGCCAACGACTCAAAACTATTGACATTCCTGGTTCCCGTTGGTGTGTTTATAGCTCACAAAGTCCCCAAAGAGAAAGTATGAAAGGATGTTTGCGGAAATAGGAACAAAAGTCATCTTTGCTTGTTTGTTCATTAGATTTGATCAGTGAATCAACTTTCTGTATTTGCTTTATAAAGGTAGCCCTACAGCCTCTATGAAGACATTGTCTTCCCATGGGACATCAGGCATTTTACAGTCAACTCTACTTAGGAGTCATGTCGGCAGCTGTTGAGGTTCATGACCATGGGAATTATGGTTCATGCCTGCATTCACTTCTCCCAGTTTATATTGTTACCTAGTTATGTGTAGGGACTCCTTCCTGCAGACCACCATTTCTGTTCAGTCACACATGGAAGTAGAAGATGGAGCCAGACCTACTAGTTAAACAGTCGTGAACAGTAAACCAGCTAGCTTTCCAGTTTCTCTTAAATAGTGACAGGGCGGGAACCTTGGACTTTTGCAGTATTTGTGTGAGCCATTCACTCACTTACCTGTTCATGCCTCAGAAAACCCCAGCAGAGTCAGTGGTAAAGGAGTAAGCTTTCCTTCTGGATGCTAATCTAGGCACCACATAAGAATGCTCATAGGCACAAATTATTTCCTCAATTTTTTTTTAATATATCTCATGTACCTAAGAGGTGCCCTCTTAATTCAAAACAGCCACACTGGAGTAAAATGTGCTTTGGTGGACCCTGATTATTGTCCTGGAAAGAGTATTATTTTTTCCACATAGGAAACGATGTAGCAATACTGTCAGGTACTTTTAGTCATCTGTCTATACACGTGCACTAAAACAGCAGAGTAATAATCACTCTTGTGCAACTGGGCAGCCCCTCACCCCAATCACTAAATTGCTGTCTCCATTTTTATTTCTCTTTTGAAATTATTCCTCACTTTGGTTTCCTATTGTCACTGGCCTTCTGGACGATCATTTTCTAACATCTGGATACTTTCATATGAACATCTGGAAATTTTTTTAAACTGTCTGATGCATACAGACTACTTATTGAAGAAATGTATTTTCCCAGATGTTATTAAGAGATGGTTAAGCAAATGTAACAGCATATAAAATTCCATAGGAAGCACAATCTGAAATCCCATGAGGTTTTTCTCATCTATCATCTTTTTGCCCTGAAATAAATAGTTAAAATATGTACATCAGGGACAAGTAGAAATGTCACAGATGGTGTCCTTAAGTTGGGAGCCTTTGAGATCAGGCTTGTTTGGATGCTGGGTCTGGCAGTCAGTAACTCTGTAACCTTGAACAACTCTCTAAAGATCTGCTTCCTTACTTCAAGATCCGAAGTAAGAA
This sequence comes from Grammomys surdaster, assembly GCF_004785775.1. Classification (NCBI taxonomy): domain Eukaryota; kingdom Metazoa; phylum Chordata; class Mammalia; order Rodentia; family Muridae; genus Grammomys; species Grammomys surdaster. The sequence goes on along the minus strand of NW_021604616.1, from coordinate 2,986,703 downwards.
GAAAAATCTTCCAGGCTAGTTGTATTAAATGAGATGATTTAAACAACTCTCTGGCTCAAAGTGTAGATTTGATAAACAACAGCTGGCACTGAGTGTTTGTCACAATGTCCTACAGAACACAATTTAAGATTTCTTCTTTTCTTGACCTCCAGTGAATTCCATGCATATAATTAGTAGTTTGATCTTTGCATTAAGTTTTCCAGGGGAAAAAATTTATTTTAGAGTTGCAATAAAATCTTGTCTGCTCACCTATTGCTCTTTAAGTGGGGAGAGAAGCAAAGACTGTTGCTGTCTTTATTTGTTATAGGGAAATAAGGGAATACCCTTATCACAAGCTCTTGGGGTACAGAGTAAGAAATATATTTTCAGTCAGAAGTAGAGCTGTACATAAGATCTCATCCTTAGCCAAATGACGAGCTATTGGTAATTGGCAGCTGCTTGGAGTAAAAAAATGTTGATTTCTGTAAGAGTGTAGCCCCTGTTAGGTCAAACAAGCTCCAATGAGAAGCCACACATTCAAGACTATATGCTGTTACAATTTGGCTTCCAAGGAAGAAAAGTCACAGAGTTGTGTGAGCAATGAGGGACCATATCTGGGAATTGGGAAAACAGAGGACAAATGTGAGTAAAATCAATTTTACAAAATTCTCATACAGCTAATTAAAACATTCTCAATAAAAAGTGAACATGCTTATTCTATATTTTCAGACCAAAAGGTAACTCCCACCACCACACCCAGATCATGAGTTAACAGTCTAGGAAGATGACCATAATGCTTTCAGCTTCATGTGTGTATTCGGAAAAAGAATGTTTTTCTCTAAGCCATTTGAGGATTCTCATGCTCTCCTTTAAGGAAATTCAGCATTTGAGCATGCTACATTTTTCATTCTTTTTCTCAGGGTGAGAAGAATCTTTTCTCGAGTCAAATGGACAAGGTAATAAGGAAGGTGCAAAAATAAATCAGTTTGTTAGAGTGATAACAAAGCCCTTGATATATCTCAACTTATGGAAAAAAAGGAGTGCCATAAAGCAAAGTATAATTGCAATACAATCAATCAGTGAAAACACATCTAGAATATTTAAAATACAGGTTGGCTGCTTATTTGGGGTGAATTGGCTACTTCAGTAGAACAATCAATACAGAATTTTCAGACAAAAAAAAGAAAGGAAAATGTTATTATATTATTTCCTTGTGTGAAAACACGTAAGAAATTGTCCAAAGTTTCAAGATAAGTGTTTTTCTGGCAATGTATTCTCAGAACAAATTTCAGTGAAATCCTTCCATGAAGACTTCAAACAGCCAAAGGTACAAAGCTGTCAGCACAATAAGAAAGAAGAAAACACTAATCCTTTATTTCTACCACACTAGAAACCTGGAAATACAAAAACATGTTTCACTCAGTTGTGGTCCCCATGTTTCTGGAAAACCTGATAGTGAGTCCAATGCATTTTCTGACATTCCATAATAACTTTACCTCCAGAGAGCCATGTTGATGATGGGGACGGGGTGTATTTTGTTGTGACTCTCAAATATAAAGTGCACAGGCAAGTTCTCATGGTAGAACTACCCAACAGGAGCTTACCATCAACCTTCCTGATTAGGATAGTCTTCAGCATGAGTACAAATGGGATGCATTCCTACTTACATGGAGGACAGGCTATTTGCCACATAAAAACTTAGAAATACATTTTAAGATTTCTTGCCTTCAGAACCTCACGATAGAAACAGATATTGATATCTTAATGTTACCTTGAGCAAAAATAGCTAGTATCTGTCATTTGCTGGTCACATTCTGGGCTCTTCTGTAAGTGTTTAGTACCTCATGGCATGAACACGATTATCCCCATTTATGAATAAGGAAATTGATTAGAACTATCCACTAGCTGAAAATTATGCATCTTACTTGTGAGGGGCTGAGGTATGAACCCAGGCTGAAGCTATATTATTGGTGTTGATAGTCAGTCATGAGAACACCATCAAATAGTCTATGAGTGACACCAAAGGATAGGTATTATAGAGTCACACATGTAAGAGCCAATGGGGAGAGGACACAACATGAGCAATAATAAAGGAAACACTAACTAAAGTTTACTGACTTAAACAAGAAAGAGCACTAATGTGATTCTCGTCCAAATGTCTTAAAATGAACAGAACTGCATTATGGTCATCGGGCTATGATTTAAAAAATTGAAAACATAGTATAAAATAGCAGCACAAATAAATGAATAGAATACTTAGCACCAGGGTAAAACTGAATGCTTATCTTTTGAAAATGATTGTGGTCTAGCAGAAGTGTACTGAACTTTAAGAGGAAAAAAAAATCCCACAGGATTTGATCCCCAATTTGTTTTCCACTTATTTGGGGTGGGAAGTAGAGAGCATGTCCATGCCATATGGTGCATATGGAAATCATAGGCTAACTAATAAAAATTGTTTACTTCCTTCTATCTTGTGGGTTCAGTACACAGACCTTCAGGATGGGTGCCAAGCACCTTTATCTAATGAACAATCTTACCACAATTGAAAATTTTAGTACTTAGTATCTGCAACTTTAATCTTCAGCTTTTCTGAGATGTCAGACACTATATTTTACCTATAATTTGGCTTAGGATTCCTTCTCTTTCTACTTTGTTGTGATAGCAAATCACACACACACACATACACATGCATACACACACACACACACACACCACACATCTTAGAGGATTATCAGGGTATTTTGAGGCAATCTTGAAGACAAAAATCTTCACACAAGTCTCATATGTAGACGACACAATAGTAAGTCAATGTGCAAATGCTGTCAGATTATTTTAGGTCAGTTACACAGACAGTGTATGATGGGCCATAACTGTCATAACTCTGTTTCTACTGCTCTGATCCTGCCTGTCAGGAAATGCAACTATACTCTGGCATACACTAAGGGTGTGTTGAGGTCTTATCTTGAAACAAACAGAAAAAGATCTGTAGGATCGCTTGGAAAGCAAGAAGGATGTGTGACTTTATTTTTAGGATGTTTGTCTAAAGAGTGCAAGAGATTGAAGCTAGCTCTCAAGAGGTGATACTGGGTGATTGCTGCTTCTCATGTCAGAATGATAACTAGACTTAAATCCCTAAGGGAACAAAAAGGAATGGTATAGTATGTACTTAAGCATTGGAACATACTTTAGAAATAAGCAGCAAAATAAGTGATTTTATATAAAGCATATATTTGTGGAGGGGCCAGTTGGAGCAGTGATAGGTAAGGAGAGACCACCACTTCTGCATGCTCAGTCCACTGTTCACAGCAGTGAACAGTGTAATGTTTCTCTTCTCTTATTTCTATGAATTAGAAAGCATGCATATATAAAACAGTTTTGGAGATTCTTGTTTTTATATAAATGCAATTCTCCTCTGCATGGTATTATGATAGGGTGTTTCCATTTATATTATACACATTTTTCCATTTTGTGAATTGTGGATTTAATGTTTGCTTTCCTCATCTCCATGGCCCGACAGCCAACCCAGAGCCTGCACATCCTCATCACTTTATGATCAATCTGTGTCCTCCCCCCACTTTTTGAAATAGAATCTCATGTAGCCAAGGATGGATCAAACCTTGCTGCATAGAGAGGCTGGTTTTGAACTTATGATCCTCCTGCCTCTAACCTCATGATTGCTGGGATGACAGGTCTGTATGACCACACCTTGGTGTATTTTAAAGCATAAATGTCACATCCTTCTGCAGTGCTGGTATTTTGTAATATATTTCCTCATATCCCTATGATGCTATAGTCTCTATGGTACCTTGTGTCATTTCCAGATTTTCATGATTGAACCATGTTGGAATGGACATCTTGAAAATATCCTTGTTCTCCGATAAAATCTTCTGTAAATATGTCTGGTTAAAAAGTATAACATAAAAATAAATAAATAGCTGGGCAGTGGTGGCGCACGCCTTTAATCCCAGCACTTGGGAGGCAGAGGCAGGTGGATTTCTGAGTTCAAGGCCAGTCTGGTCTACAGAGTGAGTTCCAGGACAGCCAGGGCTATACAGAGAAACCCTGTCTCGAAAAACCTAAAAAAAATAAATAAATAAAAAATAAAAAATAAATAAATAAATAAATAAAATTTAAAAAGAAAAGCAAACAAAGGATATATGGATATTTTATTTTGGATGCACACTGGCATGTGATAAAGTAAGGATAATAATTAAATATTCTTAGAGACATAGAAGTTTTCATAGGTTAATTAGTAGAAATCATTTATATAGGTTCTAGCTGTATTTGTGTTATCAAGAGAAAAGGCTTAAAGTATACTTTTCAATATCCATCTACCAGTGTCAAAAAGAGAAATTCTATTTATAGGCAAAAATTGTCAACACTGTATAGGAAATACATCAAGAACATTTTGAAGTTGCTATTTTAACTTTACAAGATTTCAATATTTCAATATCAATGTTATTTTAACATTTCAAGATATTTTAACCTGAGACATTCAGATGAATGTTTGGGTCCATTTTCCACTGCACCCCAAATAGGTCAAAGATAAAAATTGTTGAAACATCTAAAATGCCATTTGGGTTAGAATCACCAGTGTAATAAGCCAACATAGAAAACGGACATTTAAATGTTTGGGGATTTTTGGAAACAGTGAAAAATTTATAATGAAACATTTGTGTCATTTTAAAAGCTTATCATCTATTAAAAATGAAAGACAAACAGAATGAGATCAAACAAGAGTTTTGTTCCACCAGCATTGGATCATTCCACTGGGTGTCAGGTCACTCAAAAATTGTGGCTAATCACAAAAGTTGTCCCAGTTTCTGTCAAACAAAACTTTGAATTTGGTGGGCCTCCTGAAGATCAGTCTGAGTAGAAATGTATACTTATCTTATAAATTAAAAATGAAATCAGATTTTAGGTTTAAACAAAGTAGAGTGGAACTGTTCCATGAGCTATCTTAAAGGACCATGATTAGTGTGGCAGAAACATCTGGCCTCTGATGTGATGCCCTGGCCTGAGAAGCCAGCTCTTTCTCTTTCATGACTTGACTGTTGTTTCTGGTCCTGCTCAGTTGAAAGGCTCATTTTACCCTTTCTCACGCTATCTCTCTGTGAATCTTCAGTCTGTCTGTTCGTGGTAGTTTGTAAAATCTTGCAACACACTGGTCACCGCATAGCTGGACAGTCTTCTGCTATTGCCTTTTAGGCAAAAGAGGAAATTGTTGGATGATGCCAGTGAAATATCCAAAAGCATCTAATGCCTATTCTTGAGACTCCTTTGTTGCTTTTAATAAAAAAAAAAAATGCTTATGAATGGGAAAAATATTTTTAACCCACATGAATCAGTGTGCTTTGCAAGGGAGTACTGTGAATCCTGGAAGGGATAACAGTATATGAAGTTAAATTGCCCAGAGCCCTGTGGTGTGGTCACAGTGGGTGGGAGTATATATTAGCCTAGAGGCCCCTGCTGAGAAGTCAAAGACCTCCCTCACAATTGTCCCTCACTGATGGTGGGCTTTCAGAAATAATTATTTACAGAGAACTTGTAACAACAAATGAATCACCCTCATTATTATACTTGCCCTGCTTTGAGATGTTTCTCTACTTGGCTTTCTAAAATTGGAAGATTTCAAAGTTCAACAAGAAACACATTTTACAAATTTTTCTTGGAGGACACCAGCGACTTTGGTAAGTATAATTCCCGTTTTTACTGTGAGTCTTCTGGTGGGTGATCACTTCAGTTGAAGGAAGCTGAAGGAATGCTGTTTGATGCTTTCCTACCTAAATCACTCAAACAGCTGCAGGTGGTGACTATTAGCTGTTATCAGGGCATCAATAACAGAATTATGTGGGTAGAAATTACTCCTTTCTTAAAATTTATAATCAGACTCAGACATTCCACAGTGTGATCAGTTTCTATGTAGGTAAATGTCCTATGAAAATTTTCAGTTAACCTATGGAAAACATTCATACTGTGATCTAGTAATTTAGAAATGAACAAAGATCAGAGGAAATAGAGTTCTCTACATTTGTGACTCAGTTTTAAAAATCTTAGTAAATAAAATACGTATCCCTTATAGAACATTCTTTCCAGGTGGGCGAGCACCTGCACGGATTTCTCTCTTGTCTGTGTACCTGGGTATAAATGAACTTTTTAAAGGCAGTGTTCATCATGCTGTGATTGAAATACATATCAGAGCAAGGTGACTGAGGAAGGCTCAGAGGTTTTCTGGACTTTACAGCTATGTAAATCTAAGTGAGACCCTCTGTTCTCAGATAGCATAACAGAAATCAAGATGATACAAGAAGTGTATCACCTTAGGTATAATGTTTAAACAATGTAGCGTCTTGTGCATTTGTGAGTCAGTCTCAGGTTGCAGGACAGGGATTGTAGCCCAGTTGCCATGGTCCACTGCGTTCACTATGTTTACTATGTTCATTATGGCCTACACAAGCTCACCAGCTCTTAGAATTGAGTCCCACCTACCAACTTTTCAACCTTGTGTTCTTGGCTAAATTCTTTAACATTTTGTATCCTTTTCTGACCTACAAAAATAAGGACCATTAGTAATACCATTATAACCATGAGAACTAACTAATGAGGATTGAAGTTACAGGCAGCACACTGGGTAGAGCAGCTTAATAAAAGCACTGTCTATTCTGCTTCTGAGGAATTGAATTTGCATTTCAATGCAACAGCTAGATCTAGCATTCTTCGTAGAATTCATCATACTAGCCAAAGCATAGAAGCCAAACAAAGTGTTATATGTGGGCAAATAGGGAAACATGGTGTGTACCTCTACCAGTAGAATATTGTTCAGTCTTCTCCTTAAAGAAAGAAATCCAATGAAACACAAAGTGTTTGAAACTAGAAGACATGTAAATGAAACAAGGCAGACATAGCAGAAGTATTATAGCATTTTCATATTCATGGCATATAATAGTCAAAACCCATAAGCAGAGAGATTTGTACTTACCAGGGACTGTGGACGAAGGGTCACGTGAAAGATTGACAAAGGGCAACAAAGGTTCAGTGAAATGAGGTGAATACGAAGTTCTGCTCAGCACACGGTGCTTGTAGTTAAACATTTCCATGAATATCAAAAATTCCTAGTGCAGTAGATCTCATGTTACATGTTTGTATCATAAAATATAACTCTGTAAGGTGAAAAGAAAGTTTGGGTGGCTGTGGGCATGTCTGTGGTGCAAATGACTGGTATAGCTTCAATAAGTAACTCTCTACTGCTGGAGTTGCATTCACTATGGATTTTATGTTAATTAACAAACCACAATGTGTTTTTTAAAAAAGGGCTAATATGAATGCCTGCTTTAAAAAAATATTCCAACTACACAAAGCCATGTGAGTTACATTGTGTGTCCGTGAAACAAAGTGTTTCAACTAATAGTTAAAATCTAAAAGCTAAGGCTTGAACTCAGAAACCTTGGCAAACCAGTTGTGAGCTTTGAAAACCGATTGTATCTTCTGTGGTCCAGACTATCTTTTGAAAGTTGTTTATAGAACAGCAGCCTTAGCAAGCATAAGTAGCATCTCTCAGAGTTCAAGGGCAGATAAAATTGGGAAGATTGGGTGAGGTCTCTATCCAGAGGGAGGTCTAAGTACCAGTCAGCACATACTAGATAAAAGTGCTGCTAGAGTGGTGGGATTAATCCCCCACCACTCACAGTTCACTCAGACTGGTCCTATCTCTGCCTTGCTGCAGAATGTGCAGCCTTGGGAACTGGCATCATTTGTGCCCCTCTGTATCCTCTGATTGGGTATTAATGATCTTTTCCCCTGGTTTACATTACATTCCATCACATATTTTTAAAAGGCTTCAGAGGATGTGCTTTCCCCAACATCTCACCAGTCTAACACAAACAGGCTAGCCACAGGTAGGATAGGAACAGCTTTGCAGCCGGCACCACCATCTAAACTCAGATTGTGCCCAGCACTCGTAAAAGCAACTTTCAGTAAATAAACTGCCGTTCTTCACATCCTCTCTGCCTTACTTCTTGCTCTTGCTGTTCTGGGTCAGTGTTGGAGCCATGAAGTAGAGTTTGAAGCAGGAAAGCAGGTTCAGTTCTGTGGGACTACGTAAGGGTATCCTGGATCATGGTTGAACAGTTGCCTAGAATCCCAAGACTCTGCATGAGAACCGGCAGGAGTTCGGCGCCCCCAAGAACCCAGCATCCTGAAAAGTAGTCCAGTCTCCATAGAATTACATTGTTCAGTCACATAGGCCAGACTATAGGCCTCAGGGCCTAGGGATTTACATACTAATGAAGGCCAGACAGCCCCTCCCAAAGTGCAATGGTAGAGGGTGTGACTAGAGGCCTCAGGGCCTAGGGATTTACATACTAATGAAGGCCAGAGGGAGGAGCAAATTAAGCATGCCTCCCCAGATCCTCCCCCCCATCCTTCCCAGATCCTCCCCCTTTCTCCCTCCCTATATAACTCGGGACGGCCCTGAGTTTTAGGGGGCTCGCCTAGATCCATCCACCATCCGCCTCGACAATAAACCTTTCTGGAACCAAGGACTTCCGTGTGTCATTGGGGCCTGCCCCAGCATGGAAACCCACTTGGACTCCACTGCTGCGGCCTGCAATTCCCTCCTCTCCCCCCCACCCCCACACACACAGTTCAGGTATCCTCTGACTGGCAGCAGAGGACAGATGATAGCTTAGAGTGCTGCAGAAGCAGTGAATGTGTGATGAATGGCGGAAAGAACAGACGCCTTGCAATAGGAGCCAATAGGATATCCTGACTAACTGGGTATGCCAAGAGGATGCATTAATGGCTTTTCCATGAGGTGTAAGGAGATAAGAGGCTCAAAAGATGAGTCCCTGGGTTGAAGCAACTGTAAAGATTTAATTACTGTCAAAGGAGTTGAGGAAGACCAACAGCATGGGTAATGTTGATAGGGGAGTCCAGGAGTTCAGCCTAACATTTATTTAACATAAAGAATGTATTCAGTATTGTGTGGAGGGTGAATGGACACTGTACAGTAGTCTGGAATCTACATATGAAATGGCACTTAGCAATAAAATTCAGGAGATTGAAAAATTCAGGAGATTCAGGACACTGATGCTGCCAAAGCTTTCTGTGAAGATAGCGTTCGATGTCTGAGAAGCGGTATCATCATTAGCAAGTCACAGAACAGCCTTTAAATTCAAAGCCCAGTGTTTAAGGTAAAATTTCCCACAAGAACTTTGCACATGCTCTGGAGCCTGTGGTTGGAGATGTAAACTATGACGTGAGAAGCACATGCTTGAATGTGATGTGATTTATGAATAAGTGGTGAGCAATTTTCTAACTCCCTCAGACATGCAAGGAAATGAAGGTGTTACTCAGAAGCTTTGACAAGAGAAGGGGGCTCCAGATCCAGCAGAAAAGCTGTGGCCAGCCTCTAACTTTAAATAAACTACTCTATGCTATGTATCCAGGATTCATAGTCTATGTTATATTTCAGAGCTTACTGCTGTACACTGAAAAATATATCACAGTGGCACGGAATATTTGTAGAATAAACTCAATTCAAGCATGCAACATGTTTGACTAATAGACTGATTCACTAATGGACAGTGTTGTTTAACACTGGATATTCATAATTAGCTTTTGATTTTGGCTTTTGTTTGTACATGCAAACATTGAGAGATTGTTGTTTTCAAGTTAATTTATTCATGGTATTTTGAAAGCCTTTCAAGTAGACTTGTATATACTGAGAAAATGAAGTGTTTATTACTTTGAAAATTTTCTCTCATGATGAGCCAGACTCAAGAAACACTTGTGTTTGTGTTAAATGAATCTGGTGTCATGTATGATGCCAGACACATGGCTGAACTTGGGTGATGTAGTGAGTTATCCATGAATATCTGGTGTCATACAAGTGAGAAAAACATAACAAACATTTCAATTTGTCAGATAAATGTTCTTCTGAAAACAAACATCACCTCTTCTATAATATGGAAGGGCAAGCAGGTGACCTTCCAGTATGGAACTGATCTCAGATTTTCAGAGTTAAATGAAACAGAATTTATAAACATAATCTACTGAACCATGAGTAAACTAGGGCTTGCTACTTTACAGAAATTAGAACTTTCATTAAAGGAGTATGTGTAAAAATCTGTGTGAACCTCTTAGGTTTTCATGATATTACTGGCTAAAAAGAGAAGTGGGCAGAGTTATGAATTTAAAAAGAATTTATAACATAAAACATAATTTTAAGATAATATGGAGAGAGGGCTCTATGGTTTAGAGCATGTACTGCTCCAGCAGGGGACCTGAATTCAGTTCCTAGCCCCAGCTCATGACCACATATAAGTTCATCTGCAGAGGATTTGACATCTTCTCCTGACCTCTTAAGTAAACTGCACTCACCTTCTACACAGAATTTTTTTTTAAAAAAGGTAATTTGTAATATAGCTTTAAATTTTAGGTAAAGCACATTGCATATTTTAAACAATGTATTTAAATTCTAAATCATCTTTTCTAACATGTGACATGAATGCATTAACCTGATTTTGTGATGAGTGATTTTCAGTCTTAAGTAGAAGGTATGGATTTGATTTCACTGTAAAAGTAGACCCCATTTTTCTACAGGGGCTATTCTAAGACCTGTAAGAGATGCCTAAAACCCAATACTGAACCCCAAATCCTGTACATATCCCTCTGCTTGAAGATCTGAGAGAGGATCTATTGATAAATTACATATACAAAGTAATTAATGATAATAATTAACTCAGCAAGAGTAGCAATCCACCCTAATTAAGGGTATGTGGTCTATCGTGAAAGAATGAATAGAAATGTACTGTATGGAGACCATGAATGACCACAAATCATTGAATCTAAGCCAACTAAAAGAAAACAGTGGCTGCTACCATGGGACAGTGTATTGAGTAAATGTTTTCTGGTTAGTAATTCTTCCCTTCAACCTTCAGCGTTTCCCAGAAGCTGTCTATTGTGATCTTGAAGGATTCTGAAGTCCTTGGAATTGTGGGTAATTCTGAAGTACAACTACTCACTGGAATTGTGGGTAATTCTGGTCCCTGGAATTGTGGGTAATGAGAACACAGCTGTAACCCTGCTCCATGAAGCTGGAGCTTGAAGATGTCTACTTTATACTGAAATTAAATCCAATGTCAGCTTGAGTTTTAGTCTGACCTTTTATATTTATGTCCTATTTTCTTTCCTCAAATATTACTTGTCCTTGAAGTATTCTCCCTCCTGTCACTGCAAGACTAAAAAAAAAAAAAAAAAAAAAAAAAACAGTTGGACTAAAATAATGTGTTGACTAAAATAATGTGTCAGTATTCTTTATAATCACTTCAAATAATTATTTGAAATCAACAACATTCCTTGATAGGCTCTAGAGCTCTAGAGTGCTTATTTTAGAAATGTTTTTCAATTTGTTGACACATATATATGTGTGTGTGTGTGTGTGTGTGTGTGTGTGTGTGTGTGCGTTCTTACCTCTGGAAGAAATGGGATTTGGGGTGGTTTGCGTATAGTTCCTATACACCGTGTACATCATTGATGACAACTGTAACCTAAAAGTCATCCTTTCTTTAGCATTGATTTCAATGTGTCATTTCACATTTTGCAAAGAAGGAGATGTGGAAATATGAGAGAAGGTGCCCCAGTGAACACATAATGCTGCTTCCCTTCAGAAGTAAGAAAAAGTTACATTTTATTTTTTAAAGTTAGATACTTTAGAGTAAGGGGGTCTTGAAACACACATAAAGACAGCATTTAGGTCAGTGGGTTATTTCAGCCAAACAGAGTATGTTAACAGAGGAAAGGAGGCGGATGTGACATCATAGTCAAAGGACTTAATTGTGGCTACAAACACACAAATGGAAATGACTTTTCATGAATGAAGTCAAAGAAGTTGCTATCAATCAGATTATCCGAAATCTTGCATAGAAACTCCAGCCAATACTGGCAATTCCAGAGACCTGAGGTATTTTAAAGTTGCTTCCCAAGGGGTGCAGCCAGGTTCACTGTGGATAAAGACAGGAAGGAGAGCATGACCTCTGTGATCTCTGAATCTATAGGATGTTGTGAAATGTTTGGAACAAGAAGAGACAAGATATCATGTCTCCACAGGAGCACAATCTGCCGTCTGCTGTAAACAGGGTTTCAGAGTGGCTGGGCTTAGCCATCCAATAGGTAGTTACTCCTCTTGGTATTGAATTTGTGTCTTCCTTTGAGCACTTGAGTGCACCTGAGTCAGTCTGGGGATGGCTGTGATGAGGGTTATGAGGACCATGACAACCTAGGGCCGGTGCTACTGGGGAGCTGGGGTGATATTTAGTTATTAGAAGCATAGCATTCAGGTAGTAAATGTGATCGGTTTAGGAGCAAGTTCACAAGTGTTCAAACACTTGAAGAGCCACATCCTGTAACTCTGACATAGCCTTTTAGCTTTTCAATGTATCATTATGATAACCTTCCTTGATGAAGAATCACATAACCTAAACTTGCAACAACAACACAAAGGCAAGGAAATAGTCCCATCTCTGCTTTCATTGGAGCAAGTTTAAAATAAAAACAAACACAATGCCTCCCAAGACCAACAGCAACATCCATAACAATGTCCTAATTTATCTGCCTGGCTTTGGGCTGAGGAGGAACAGTTGTGTTTTGGTCATTAATAGGAAAGGGAACAGTGCCTAAACAACCTATTATGAATTCTTCTGGGAAAACATATTACAAATAATTGGAAACAAACCTGAGTCTATGAACTTGGCAGCGAATGTATATGAGAAAGCAATTCTGCCTTGGCCCCTGGATGATTGATTAAATCCTTTATTCTCCTTACCTTTCATTCACACTGTGTTTATCAAGAGGAAAGAGAAAAGAAATGTTGTGTAACAGTGTCTTCTTTAGATGAATTACTTACAAAAAAAAAATGATCAATGACCTCCAATCAGCCGCTTATTCATTTTTTTTCTCAAATTTTCAGGTTTCAAACTATTTGGAATTCTGCACAGGTCCTTGTAGAAAATAAGGCCCCATGTTTCAGCCTGTCCTGCCCTGCCCCCATAACTAAGCAACAACATGCACTGTTTCTGAGCTGCTTTGAGGGCACAGCCCAGCAGCTTCCTGTGGTCAATTATTAGTTGGAGGCCAGAAAAATAACAAGAACACTGTGTACTTGGTAAATCTGCAGAAAACTTCATCTTCTGCTTGTGTGGGAAGCAAAGTCCCTATGAGCACTCTGTTGCTTTGAGAGGACCCAAGATCTGCTAGAGCTGTACAGATGTCGGAGTGTAGCAAGCCAAGAGTCTGCAAACTTAGTAAATAAATAATTAGGATCTACACCATACAGAGTAAGAGGAGGAACCGCAATTTGAAATACCAGCAATAGCAACCAGCAATAATTGTCAACACCCATTCTATAAAGCCTACAAAATAATAATCCAACCTCTTTGTGAAACATTTTCTTTAAACTTCGTTTGTTTGGAATATGTAGCCATCTGTGCCCATCACAGTGATGAGCCACAAATATAGCAGCGGCCCCAGCCACCTTTCAAGTCTGAAGCCAGATTTGTAGAGGGTCCCTTGTTACATCACCTTCTTTTTTGTTTCATCTTTCTCCTCTTACAAGTTCCTGCCCAGATGTTAGTAATTCTGCAGCCTCTTCTTCCTGAAGCTTTTGTGTTGATACTTGGTCAATTCCCCTGATCTCAGTCCTTGAAACCATCATGTCAAAGGATGAGAACACAGACCATCTCCACGGCAACAGCTTCAGCATAGACATGGATGTCTTGAGCTTGGAACTTTTCTGTTTTTTTTTTTTCTCCCTTTAATTGGTTTTGTAGAAATCACATATGGATAAGAAAAGAAGACATAAGGATATGTTCTGGTGGGCTTCATTTATATTCTTCCTTTTACAATCAATTACCTTAATATCTCACAGTGGCAGAGTGGAATTTCCATGGTGATTGGATGTCACTCCTGTCTCAGGGAGAACAAGTTGGCAATAGGCAACTGGGATAAATGGGAAGTACTATGAGGTACATAGTAATTTCGTGGTTTTTTTCTTACTCTCAAAAATAACACATAACAACATTTTCCCCTTTGAGCTATGCAAAAACATCATTGAACACATACTATCTCCAGTTAGTGGGATCTTAAAAAGCAAACTCATTGAACATGTGCACACAACTATAACGAGTTTTACCACACAGAGAATCCCATGTTAGGGTCTGATTCACAAGCCCACAAAAATAAAGCACTCAACAGTTGTGGGAATACAAATTTTGTTTTCCAAAAAAAATGTTATATGAAAAGTTTTCTTATGCATTGAAAAAATATGAAACATGAGGAATAAAACTAGTATTTTCTGATACAAAGATAGTTGGGTCCATGTATAGAGCTATGGAACGTGTGACTTCACTTAAATGCACAGAAACTTAACAAACCACTGATACAGTTTTTCTCTTATAATGAGAATGTAGGCAGGACAAGAATTGTGTCTCACTATTCCTGGGGAGACGTGAACAAGTATCTACTTACTTCACATAGGAAAGCAAAGCCAGAACAATGTAAAGATACCACCAAAGTGCAGCTTGCTAAAGCAATGAGTTTTATGGGGTTTACTTAGAGGAATTCAGGTGGAGGATTACTCAAAGAAGGAGAAATGACTCAAAGACATCTACAAAAATCTACCCAAGGACAGGTGACATCTCAAGCTAGCTGGAAATCTGGAGGATGCGGGGTAGCCTGAAGGTGCTCAACAGGGTGGAAGGGTATCCTTTCCTAGCAGCTCAGTCGGTCCGAGTCTCTTCCAGGCCCCTGAGCTACTCTCTGCTTCTTGCTGGCAATGTGGCTCATCTCTACATATTATTCCATGCTGCTCAGCTGCTCTGAGCATCGCTGTACCTAAGATTGTCTGAGAGTTTCTTTCTGCAGACTGTACAGCTAGGTACGCTCTGGGATTGAATCTGGTCAGTTTCAGAGACTTCCTGAAGTTACTAAATTGTTTACTTCCTACATTTAATGAGCTTCCCTGTAGGCTGGAATGTTTAACATCCCCTTAAAGTAGCGGTTTGCAACCTTCCTAATGCTGCAACCTTTTGATACAGCTCTTCATGTTGTGATGATGACGAACCATAATATTATTTTTGTTGCTATTTCATAGCTGTAATGTTTGTACTGTTATGAATCACAATGTAAACATCTGATATGTAGGATATACCTGATATGCAACCCCTGTGAGTGGGTCAGTCAACCCCAAAGGGGTTGTTACTCACACTGCCTTAGAGCATACCTCTGTTTCACCCCTTTTAACATCTTATGTTTTAACATGCCTTCCTTCAAGATGAAGGGCTTATGTTAGTGGAAATTGCTAAACAGCTAGATGAACAATAAATGAGACACAGAAAGCACTACACTAAGCTAATAATGTGAAAATAGAATAAGAGAAAGAAGGTGGTTAAACAAGGGAGAAGCAAAAGTTAATGTGGGATGGTGAATCCTGTTTGCGAACACAACAGCAGCGGCATCGGTATCGGGACCCTAAGGAGCACACTCAGCTTTGTAGAGCTGTATGTCAAGTTCTCTCCAAATATGAGTATCTTTTTATATTGTAATTTAAAGTCTCGTATGTCTTGCTTTTTTAGAGGGATCTTTTTGTGTGTCTACAATGGTTGGCTCTAAATCACTTAAGTCTATCAGTGGTCATCACAAAATGCTACCTCGAAACAACATATTAATATAAATTTTCATTTTCATGCTTGTGAGGCCCAAACATTCTTTCTGTCTGAGGAGGCTTTGAATCAGAGAACAAGGCTGAAGGAGACTGATTTTCTCCCTCAGACACACACGCAGGCTTTACTCCAATGGAATGACACAGGATCTGGCGCACTGTCTGCATTGCCTGCTCCAAGATTTTAATTTTAAACAAGTGTTCCCCCACAGGGACTGAAAACAAAACAGAAAACTGTTGCTTTAGTCTTCCTTTGTGCTGTTATATGGCTTTTAAGGGTACGAATTGTTCTGTGCTATCAATGTAGGTCATGGAACAGTCCCTGTGTTCAGGACTTGCTCTAATTTCCATCTCCATACTTAAGAAGACCGTATTCATTTCACAGCTGGCTGTTTTGAATATGAACACTTCTACCTCCCTACAGCTCAAAGTTTTATTTATTACTTTAACCTTGTAGAGCTTTCACAAAGTGTAAATTGTTTTGTGTAGCACTGTTCTCACTTAAAACAATACTTTCATAACAAAACTTTAATCACAAATTTTGTTCATGTTGAAATTAATACAAATGTGGAAAATTTTAAAATTAATAAAATATGTAGAATTTGGATTATTCCTGGATAATAATTATAATATAATTATTCACTAACTCTAAGAAATAGACAGACAGTTACGGTTGTGATTTTCTCAAAAACTTACTTCTGTAAACCAGAAGAGTCTGTATTAATATGATTACCATTAGACGGATGGGTGAGTATGGAACTTGCCCATGGCTTGATGATCTTCCATGTTCTATTCTCCTTAAAGCCTGTCTTCTTTCAGGAAATTTGTTTTTAGTCTGTTCCAGTGGTGTCTGAGTAGGACGGGGCCATAATAATAATTCCACAGCAGACAGTACTCAATACATAAAATTAGAGGGGCAAATTCTATATAAATTAATTAAGGGAAACAAGAACCATAGAAAGAATCTGAAGGATCATGGGCGAGGCACAGAGAAGAAATGGAAATAACACGCTGACACTGTCTTAGCCACAACTAGATGGAAGCATGTCTTATGACAGAATGGAGAACAGATGCATGAAAGAGACTCATCAGCAGTGGCTTCATGCCACTATAATTCTTCCAGTTGTATCTACATGACCAGATGTTATTTATTGAAGGGATGCTTATTGAACCATTGATTTTTTTTGATAGTGTAATGGGCTAATGTGTATAGTCAGTGAAGTCAGAATAGAATTAGGACACATCTCAGCTATGCTTGGACATAATTGTCTAAAATTCAGTGTTTCTATTCTTTTTATCATATTTTTTTGGTTATTTCATTTATTTACATTTCAAATGTTATCCCTCTTCCAAGTTTCCCTTCCACAAACCCCCTATGCCTTCCTCCACCCCTGCTTCTATGAGGGTGTTTCCTCACCCACCCACTCACTCTCACCATAGCTCCATAGGATCAAGGGTCTCCCCTCCCATTGATGCCAGATAAGGGCATCCTCTGCTACATATCAAACTGGATCCCTGGGTCCCTCCATGTATACTTTGTGGTTGGTGGTTTAGTCCCAGGGAGTTTTGGGAGATCTGGTTGGTTGATGGTGTTCAGCTGCATGCATGTACATCTGTATTGTTCAGGTTCTGGCAGAGCCTCTCAGTGGACAGCTATACCAGACTCCTGTCAGCAAGTGCTTCTTGGCATCAGCAGTAGTGTTTCTATTCCTTAAGAAAGAGTAATATCTCTCAAGAAGCATTAGCAGAATTAAGATGGCATCCATCAATAGATTCTGATTATGCTTTCTGACACCTACTAACTATGCAACAATAAACCAGTACTGTGTCCACATGTAAGATCCTACTGAAATATGTAAGGGGGTGGAGTACATGGTTAATGATTCTAT
Source organism: Grammomys surdaster (assembly GCF_004785775.1). NCBI lineage: Eukaryota > Metazoa > Chordata > Mammalia > Rodentia > Muridae > Grammomys > Grammomys surdaster. The sequence goes on along the minus strand of NW_021604616.1, from coordinate 2,969,120 downwards.
TTTCTTAAGCTATCTCTAGTTGAGTCACACCCAAAGCAAAATTTGGAGCAATGCAAATATCTCCAGAGAGTGAGATAGTTTCCTGCTAGTATTTTCCCTCATGGATTGCTCTGGAGTTGCTTCCCTTGGATTCCTTCCTGGCTGCAAAGATCACATGATGTATATCCCTGTATAGTCTGTTGACAGCACAAAGATTTAGCAATGACATTTGGATTTGATAAAACGTAAATGAGAAGCTCCCCAAAGAGACTGAGAAAACCTATTTTGACAAGTCTTTTCTATCCACACAAATATTACAAAACTGCGTAAAGAAAAACACAATGATAAATAAAATATTTTCTACTTAGGTGATTGTTTTATTACTTTAAAAGTACTCAGAACACAATATTTAAAAGAAACTTGTGTATGTCTAGGACCTTTCAGAGTTAGGAAACAAAGGAAAGAGTGTGGTGCAGATTTCGTAATGATTTTACTACTTTTGAAATTTTCTAGCACTTAGTGGTCAGCATCCTTCTTCCACATCATGACCCGTGGGAATCATATGCTCTTTCATTTAATTATGATGGATTACAGGTTACGTACCAGTGTATGTTTAGATGAAAGTTAATAAAACTCATGTTTAACAGGGGACTTAGAAATGAATACTTTGCTGGATTGCTTTGAGCTGTTGAAACCAAGAAGACTACCAGACATACTCTGAAAAACAGAAAAAACTCAACATTGAGACTTTCAAAAAACTAAAACCCTAAAGCAGCTGAGACTTTAGTTGTCTCCATGGATTTGCTTAAAATTTAGATCTTCTGTGTGCTCTTTAGTTCTATGGAACATAGAAATCAGTGCCCCATGAAATCTGTTTTTGTACGAGAGAAAAAAAGAGTCTCATCTTACTCTATTTCAAAATGAGAGTCAACAGATATTTTTTTTAACCAGCTGATAAATCATGTAAACCTTTAGGCCCAGGATTTTGATTTTTCACTAAGTAACTAGAGAAGTAAGAAGAAGAGATGACAAATATTCTGTGCAGAGAGCTAATTTTCTTATTATGTTTCAATTTATTAATGACAATCTATTCGACAGTGAAGAATTTGTTTAAGTATCTCATGGCAGGCAAAGCTTTCATCCAGGAAAGACAAATGCCCAAATTACAACTCAAAAGAACAGGAGAAAAACAATGTCAGTTTTAGGGCAATTGAAACAAAGTATATGTCTGGAATAAACCACCTGGTGTGGGATAGTAAAAGAAGTGTTGAGAGGAAGCTGAAGCCTTGAGTTGTCTATGGCGCAGTCATTGGTGATAAACACTTCGCTAGGCTAACATCTGCCTGTAGTTTGGGAATAGGTTGTGTGAAGAGTCATGTCCACACAGTCTTTCGCATGCCATCTTTATAGTATCACTCTCTAATCAACTCTGAAATTATCAACCATGCAGGAGTAGTTATCCTTGTTGGGGTCCTGAATGAATGAAGTGGCATTGTACCAAAAGTTCTCTAGATTAAATGAGTATGCTATATATTATTTAAAAAAAAAAAAACAATTCTGCTTAAAAGGAGTTTTCAGACCCAAGGAGGGACATATGCATTTTTTGCAAGCAGATCTTATTAATCTTCTTTGCAGAAAATTGCTCCTTTGTGATGACACATGTAATAATTTCTCAACGATTTATTAAAGAAATGGGATTAACCAATAGAGAAGACCTTTTCTGGTTGAGGGAGTAAATGTGAATAGTTCCTAAGTTCAAATATGTTTATCGTGTTTTTCTACAACCGCGTTTACATGCTAGCCTCAGATTTAAAAAATTAATACATCAAAAGAAAACTAAGGTATAATAAAATTGACTTATATTGAAATCATATTAATGTGATTATCAAACTAAGATGGAAGGGAATAACAGGCTAGAATTAATATATAAAGCTTATTTAAATCAACTTAACATAAGACGCTCAGAAATAAAAGAATATAAAAAATTATTAATCTTAACTTTATTTCTGTGAAAACAGCATACTCATGTTATTAGAAAAATTTCATCAACAAAGCTAAGAAGTTTCTTTAGATAAAAAGTTAGTAGAATTTACTAAGTATTTGGCACTTTCACTAATTTTATTCATTTAGAAATTTTAAATCCCAGGCTGAGCGATGTTGGCGCAAGCCTTTAATCCCAGCACTTGGGAGGCAAAGGCAGGCAGATTTCTGAGTTCAAGGCCAGCATGGTCTACAGAGTGAGTTCCAGGACAGCCAGAGATACACAGAGAAACCCTATCTTGAAAAACAAAAAAAAAACAAACAAAAAAAATTAAATCCCTTGTTTGTTTGTTTGTTTTCCCAGAGACTAGCCACTATGCTTTGTTTATTTTTATTTTTATTTTTTTCTTTTAAAAAGTTTATTAGATTAAAAGTAACTATTACACATAGTGGGCTTCATTATGACATTTTTATACATAAGTATATATATATATTTTAATTTTTTTCAAATTGTAATTTATACTCATTCACACAGGGGTTATAAACACAAAAAGGCAGGATGTGGAGAAACGGATGACACTGGAGCGTGGGTGTTCAGGGGGAGGGGGAATACAGATATCTTTCAGAACAGGATATCTGCTGGGTGAGGGTTCAAGGGATAGGTCTTTATGACTCCACCTATGATTCACTTGTCCTTATCTAAGTTGGTATTATCTGCCAAGGCTACCTGTTTACAAGGCCTATGAGTACTCAGGCTGGTAAATTGTCACAAAAACTGCCTGTTTACAATAGCTTATAGTCATCTGTTTCAGTGTTTATTCACAGAGACCCAAGACTTGGTGTTAGTATACTTGTATGACAAGCCTATTGCTGATTTTAGGCCTATGGCTGATTTTAGGCCTTTAGTATATAAGCAGGGCTGCCCCTAACATCTCCTCCCTTCTCTAAGTATAGATGGGCTGTGGCGAATCTAATCTTGCAAAGGCAGGGATAGAGGCCTGACCTCCAGTAATTGAAGGAGACCTTGTAATGGCTCCAGTCCCCCTGCCATTGTCCAATGAGGCATGAGGGCCATACCTGTCCCAATGTCTTTTTCCTGGAGAGGGGGATGCTTTGTATTACATTTCTTTAAAGATAAACTACAGAGCTTTCTAATGACTTGGGATTCACATCTAGAGAGCACATAGATACCATCAGCAGAAATGCCTCAGGTTTAAGAGGGTGATGAGAATATGGTGCAGGATGGTTTCAACCAAGTGATGGATAGCAATTGGCTACTGTATATATTTAAAATTAAACTAATGATATTTTCAGATGAATTTGACACAGGATAAAAGAAAAAGAGGAAGTCTCTAATGATTCTAAATTATTGGTAAGAAGTAGCTGAAGGGATGGTTATTTAGTGAATCTGAGCTAGGGCTGAAAAGCAGGAACTCCAGTGATTCCTACTGGGCAGCTATGTAAACTAAGAAGACAGCATTTCTGCCTTTCATAGAAGTCAGCACTGGAGACCTAGATATGGAAGATGGCTGTATTGTTGGTATGTGAAGCCATAGGCTTTGACAGAATGACCATACAAGAAATTGAGATTAGAGAAGAAAAAAACATGACTTTCTATTCTTGTACTGATGGTGAAAAGTACAGAAAATACATTTGATACGTAAAGTATAAAAGTAGATATGAAGTTCCTCATGGTCTGTTCTGTATGCCTATTCTACCTGCATAGTAGGGCTTTCTTATTAGCAATGGCATACATCCATGCTTGTGTGTGTGTGTGTGTGTGTGTGTGTGTGTGTGTGTGAACTTTACTTTTATAAAGCAGATAAGAGGCAGAGAATGGAGAAGCACCATGTCACTCTAATGGAAGGAGCTAAAACAGATGAACAACCTCATCCAGAAATGCAAACTGAAATATCCCAAAACAGACAAATTAATTTCATCTTTAAACATAGCTCTCATTCTGAAGATACCTCATGAGATATACGAAAATATCCAAGATCTCTAACATTTTACAAAGTCACCCTTCTGCCTAGAGATTTTCAGATAGGGTATTGTCAAGCTGAAGTACTGAGAAAGTTTGAGAAGAGAAAGTCAGATGAAGTAAGACCTGTTAGATTTTCTCGAGTAGCTTAGACTGATAACGCCAGACCAAATGGTTCCACGAGGGGGAGTTTATTTAGGGTGGAGGGAAGAGAGCGAGAGGAGCCATGACCACATGGAGAGAAGGGGAAGGGAAGGGGGGAGTGGGCAGAGGAGAACCTGCAGGCACAGGGACCAAGGGAGCAAGAGAGAGAAGAGGAGACAGGCAGCCTCTTTAATAGTGGGTAGGCCTACCTGGCTGTTGCCAGATAACTGTGGGGAGGAGCATACCTGGCTATTGCCAAGTAACTGTGGAGGTGGAGTTTAGACAGAATACTAACAGGATCCAAATGAGGAAAGCTTGTCATCTAAATCAATCAATACTGTAATTAATTATTTCAGTTTCTAGTAGTAGGTCAGATGTGGTGCAGGCTGAGAACTAATCATTTCAGCTAATCACACAAAGGCTGTTGGTGACGTTTGGGAGAGCAGGTACTGCAGAATGAAAGCAGATTTTGAGCATTGAGAGTACAAGGGAGGTGTAAACCAGAAAAGGGTCAATTATCATTGAGGGCCAAACCCTCGTTTTATCTTGTCTTAGTAGCAGTGAAACAAATGCCACACTGTCACCTCTCTGTAAGCCTCATGCCCCTCCTGGCCATTCTCCAAATCGTTTTTGTACATACCCTAAAACGTAATACTTAGGCTAAAATTTCAAAGTCATTTTCAGAGTCTAGTTCTCACAGACATGATTGTATTTATAAGTTTCACCAACAGCTTCCATTCTTTCATGAATAAAACCTTTGCAGTGCTTCTGATTCGATAATTTCACTCTATCCTTATGCTCTTATTGTTTGAAGCCCTGGGGTCCATTTACTTTCATTATGTTGTGTCAATTTCATTGGCATACACTTAGAGGTTGCTAATACAAGCTGGATTTAAAAATATTCTGGGGGCATGCTACTTTTTGAACGTCATTCCTCCCACTGCTCAATGCAAAGTTTCTGATGTGTTATCAATAAACACCAACCCTTCTTTTTATTATCCACCACGTACCACGGCGACCTTGTTTCACTGAGAAAATTAGGAAGACTACAAGCATTTCCAGCCTTGTAAAGCAGATATAATCACATAATAAAGAACAGCTCTCCAGAATAGAAACCTGATTATTTGTTAAATAAAATAATTTAAAATGTCATTTTAAAGTAAAATAAACACAGAGAGTTCTTAGCCATCCATAAAAATAAACATGGCATATAGTATACTTTACATAGTGACAACCAGTCACCTAGTGAACAGAAGGTACTATTGAGGCAGGCATTTGGTAATGAAAAGAAATGTCCTGATGATTTTTTCCCATTTATTTATCTGTAAAGACTCATTTCTGAGAAAAGTCATTTCAAACTCTGAAGGACCAATAGATAGTCATAGTCAGATATCTTCAGCTGGAATGGTTTCTTGTGACAGTATGGCTGTTTACCCACCAGTATTATCTATAATAGAAGACGTTACAGAAGGCACTAGGCTTTCAGAGCTTCCCAGAGCCTCACATCAAGGCAGAGGTGGTCTTGAAGCCCTCTAGTTTCATCAAAGCTAGACATCCTCAAGTTGTCAGTCCATAGGAAGTCGGGAGTATGATAAACACTCCTGAAAACTTGAAGTTAGATAGTATTGTGTCAGAAGAAATATTGAATGTTGTGATTTACTACACATGAAGGTAGGAAAGGAAGGAAGAGAAAGAAAGAAGGATACATAGAGAGAAAGAGAAAGGGAGAGACAGAGAGAGAGAGGGAGGAAGGTGTAGAAGGAGGGGAAGAGGGAGAGGAAGGGGGAGAAGAGGGAAGGGGAGATGGAGAGAAGACAGGGAAGAGAGAGAGAGAGAGAGAGAGAGAGAGAGAGAGAGAGAGAGAGAGAGAGAGAGGATATGAATCTCTAGTTAGTCAGTCCAAGGAATCAGCTCACACCATGAGCAAACAGCTGGCTGATTCTTTATCCCAGAAACAACTTGGGACTAGCTATGCTCACAAGGTATCTTGGCAGAGTAACTTCGTGAACATACCAAAGCTGTGAGGACAAGTGTTCTTTTGCTGACTACTTCATGGTGCTATCCTGGGGCTGACTAACCTAAATGAGCACATGTATACCTTTAAAAAAATGTTTGAGTGAGAGATTCACTGACACCACACATAGCACAACGTGGTTCCCTGTACCAGCGACATCAAGGAACCATCAAGAACACTCAGAAACCAGAGTCCAACAGATTCAGTAGGTTCTTCTTTCACTTCAAATTGTTTGTGAATGGGGCAATCAAGGGAAGACAGGAAAGAAATTCAGGCACACATTCAAGAAACAGAGTAACCTTTTGAGGATATTAATGTTAACCTTTAGAGAGACTAGTTTTAACAACTTTGTGGTTCATTTACTGTCTCTTTAAACATTTAATTGATCCCTCCTTGCACAGAAGAAACAATGTAGTTCAAAACACATTATTTGGCTCATTGGCTAGATGTTGGAACCATGGAATATTTGAGAATGTGCATAACTCTCAAGAACTCCAGCAGCAGAAGATACTTAATGTTGTGAGATTCAGCATTTTTGTAGAGCATTCCATCTTCCTCCAATATGTCAATTTGATTAGCTGATTAAACACTAAATATCAGAGTTGGATTCAGTTCATTGGAGTTACTCAATATGAATTTCAGCCTAGTCTTCTGGGGTGTGTGTGTGTGTGTGTGTGTGTGTGTGTGTGTGTGTAGCATTAGAATTGGTTTCTCCTCTCAGTGTTTGCTGTATTTTTCCAGTGTCTGAAGTAGTTTATTGGCAGTCAGTTTGTAAAATACTCTCAGGGGTTACCTAAAAGTAGAATTCTGGGATGGAAATACATATCATCGACTTTCTTGTCAAAAAATGTAATTAACACAGATGATATACTCTTTTCCAAAGCAGATGAGGATTCCAGGCTGACCTCAGTCAAGACTCTGCAGTGTATACACAGACTTTACTGAGTTCTCCTCTACTGGGGCTCAAATACTACACACTTAATTCTCTAGTTACTTTCACATATGTGTGTGTGTGTGTATGTGTGTGTGTTCATGTGTGTACATGCCTTCATTTGTATGTAGTATGTTCAAAGCGTACTACCCAATCAATATTTTTTACAATTTGATTTGATTGAATTATGTGTAAGTAATATGCCATCTACACAGGATTCAAAATGAACTATTAGGAGTATTTTTAATTGTTCCCTATATCTCAGTATGTTGATATGTGATTGGTGGAACCACTCACACACTGACCAGTTGTTTTCTTTTTCTTACTATATTCCAAAAAGGGTGAAAAGAATATATCCATGTGCATTCAAGCTGGTAGATTTCCCTTTGCATGGCTTTTAAAGAGGAAAACTAGATTTCTTCCATCTCCAGAAGCTGCCAGGTTAAGGTCAGAGGTCAGCATAGTGTTCAATTACTATGAGATTTCTCTTCCTGGATCACATATTCTGGTCTTGTATTCTTTCTTTGTGCAAAAGCAGCTAGCATTCTGGAATCTTCTCATTAGGACACTAATCCCCCTCACCAGGGCACCATCCTTATGTTCTAATTACCTCCAAAGGACCTCCATACCTCCATGTACCGACACGCCAAATCAGATTCAGCACATACATCTGGGAATGGACACTGGGAACTTTTAATCTCCTGAACATATTCAGTTCATATGTATAACAATATCTATATTCTGTATAAAGCAAAATTGCTAATTAATAACCTGACATGTTCTCATTGTGAAATGCATTGCCCAATCCATGTTTGAGATGTTTCTCAGTTAGCTTTACACTCATAAAAATAAGACATGTGACCATACAAAACTAGCCTTGTCCTCAAAGAGTGTTTTAAATATTGGGGTCTTGTCAACCTAAAAATTGGAAAAATAGTCTATCAGTGTACTTTTAGTTAATGTTTATCATATTATAAATGATAGAAATTTTAATTTATTCTCATTCTATGTTCATTTGTATATCTATGTATGTACATCTCTGTGAAGGTGTCAGAAGCCCTGGAGCTAGAATCGCAGACATGTGTGGGCTGCCATGAGTGTTCTGGGAACTGAATCCAGGTCTTCTGGAAGATCAGACAGTGCTCTGAACTGCTGAACCATCTCTCTGGCCCCATAAATGATAGGATTTTGTCAGTTGTTGATAAGCTGGTTGTATTTGTGCTTTTTAAAATAATGGTTTTATATCTCTTTTTGTCCCAATTTATTGTAAATTGTTGGGCTTTCTTTTCCTTATTGATTTAAAAACATTCTTAAAGGTACCAAGGACCCTACTTCCTTTGTTTGTTTGTAGTTCTTTTTATTTGAACCTACAGTTTATCTATTCTTCTCTGCTAGGTGGTCTGTTATTTTATAGGAAAGTTGATAGGCTGCTGAGAGAGAAAGGGACACTTTCTTTTAGGGGTATAATCTCTGGTCTATACCATGCTTTATAGAAGGCCTGACATGAAAGATTTAATGGATGTCATACATTGTACTTGATAGACTTAAGCATATACACACACACACACACACACATACACACACACACACAAACACACACACACATACTTGGGTGGGAAATGAGAAGAGAGAGATCTGAAGAGAGTGAGAGGAAGGACCAATACGATCAAAATATATAGTATGGAATTCTCAAACAACTAAGAATAAAAAGGAAATGAAAAAAGAAAACTATCTGCTCTTGAGGTAGTCCTGTGAAAGCACATCCGCTTTGTGGCATTTGGGCAAGTTCCGTTTGTACTTGGAAAATGGGCTGATCAAAATGTATTTTTTCTGATGTCAAATGTGCTAAGTTATTTTTGTTTTTAGAATATCACTATTACATCCAGGTTCAATACATCTTCAGACAATCTATTTTTCTTACACTATGTAATAGCATGTGTAAATCTTTGTCTTCTTGGTCTATCAATTACTAAAAAATAAATAAATCATAACAAAAACAAATCTATTGAAATGTCTGGGAGCAAAGATTTATCTAGTTTCCATCAAAATTTATCATTTTTGCTCTGTATATCATCTCTGAAATATATTTTCCCATTTGTCATTAGAAGATTTCAAAATCAGACTTATTTTCAATGCACTGTGTGGGGGGGGGTCCAAGTTTTTCAGATACAGCCTAGCATTTTCTTACCAAGTATTTAAAAAAAAGAAAACAACTGTGTAACAGATTCTTAAATAATTGAGAACCCAATTTGTAGAGAACATTATAGTTGATTTAATACGTAATTTCTGGAAATGCTATCAGAGGCAAGATGATGAAATGGCTTAAAAAGACACAGTTACAAATAAGTGCAGCATCTAGTATACAGAACATGTAAGGAATGAACAAACTGTTACATGCACATGTATTGAAAGGCTCAGTTGCTTTATTCCACTCGGATGTGTGAACATGAGTCTGCATCTGCAATTTGGCAAAAGCAGGAGGAAAAGTAAGTCTGTAAACCATTTTCTGCTTCATGTAGATTCACATTTCTTTGATCAATGGGAGACCAAGTGCTGATGACCCCTCCCCTGAACTCCTGGAATTCACCTCAGCTCGCTATATTCGCCTGAGATTTCAGAGGATCCGCACATTGAATGCCGACTTGATGATGTTTGCTCACAAAGACCCCAGAGAAATCGACCCCATTGTCACACGAAGAGTAAGTACTGAGAATCACATCGGAGCCTAAGTGATACCATGCTCATCTTCTTAACAGTCTGCCAAGGATGGAGAGAGAAATCATTCTGTGATTTGTAGGACCATTTATCGTTAGTGACTTTAGAACCTAGAAGACCCTCCTTTGTACAAATCCATGCTCTGTGACTAATTAATTACATGGAATTTATCAAGCCTTCCAACATTTTTCAACTTTAATTTCCTCTTTTGTAAAATGAGCACTATAGTATCTCATTCATAATCATCTTAAGGAACTACATTAGTTCCTGTCACTTTAGGTGATCTGTATTTTTACAGTTGGCTCCAAGCAGCTGCATGTTTAAGAACAGAGCCTTTGAAATACTTTTGACCATAACCCACATGAAGAAATACAGTATATGTATTTAATATACACACAGCTGTTGTCTTTGTTGAAACTACATTCTAATTCAGTAATTCAGTAGGTATAGAGCAGGACTGAGGTTGACTATTCTAGAAAGTTACAGAGATGTCAGTATTGCTGGTCCGAAGACCAGGCTAACAAATAAAAAATAACAATGAGTCCATTGATTATGAAACACACACACACACACACACACACACACACACAAACACAAAGCTCTGCCATGGAGAAAGCGATAAAAATGATTCTACATGTTTCCTTTCTTTATAACACTTTCTTTATAACACTTAACAGAAGCAAGCAAAGGCTTAAAGCACCCTTTCAACAGGCCTTTGACAACCAAAACTAAGGGGGTGCTTTATTTTAGTACCAAACAAACAGAAATTTGTGAAATTATTGTGAGAAGAATGACCTGCCCAGCTTGTCATTCCTAATTTTGATTCTGCCCAACTCCTCCCTATTTGCTCCATACTCTTACCAGGAGTTTGTGTGGGATCTGGTCCCGTGTAACCATGCTACTACAGTTGTTCAAGTCAGCCTTGAATCCTAAGGCTCAGTCATGCTAAGATAGCAACTCCATTGTATTCTACAACTGGAGGCCACAGACTGCATAGAAAAATCACAGTCAGGTGAAACTAAACCCATAGGGAAAGCTCTTAGATCTAGATCATAGGAGAAGCAGACTTCTGTCACCACAGAACCCACTGATGGCACAGCAAGCCAAGTGGGAGTTTCCCATCCTACTTCACCTGCTCTGTCTTCACTGTTCAACCTACCTAGGCTTAACCTCTACATCATCACAGAATAACTACTACTAGAGTCTTAATTATCTACACACAACATATGGTAGATATTGTAGTACCTTTTATTTTCCAAACTTGAAGCAATTTTACTTTGTATTATAGTTCACCAGATTGTCAATTGCTTTATGCAGAAGCAATCATTATTTCATAATACTGTTTGAATTCTTCACAGATTGAGAAAAAAAAACCTTTCATTTTATTTTTAGCATGAAGAAGTCTGAACAATATTGTTGTGAAATTTCTTCTTCTTCTTTGACAAGTACATCAAAGAAAATCGATGAAAATAATTATTGTTCCATTTTATCATTTTTTTGCAGTCCTGAGTGGGGGTTATGTTGAACATTTATTATTTATAATGGCATCAGACATGAGCAGTTGAGTCAACATATGTATGTGTTTCCCAAAAGTACTCAAGTTCAGTGAATATTACATGCAAATTTAAATATTTAAAATAGAATATTACATTTCAGCATGTCACACGCAATTTTAATTTTAAAGGCATTTCCAATAATGCTTGAGAAAAAATGTACCTACATTATTAAGTCAAGCAATTAAGTAAAGAGATTTTTTTTTAAGTTACCCAAATTTCTCAGCATGCTCCAATAGTTCAACGTATAGGTATAACAAATAACCTAAGTTGCAAAAAACATTTTACGGGATACTATATGCATATGACAAAACAAAGGGAAGATTAAAAAATAAATATATAGAATAATAAATTATTTCAGTTAGGAAACTCAGATACATGTCCATTACTTTTACTAATGCTGCCATAGCTTTTTATATATTTTTGTCCTAATAGAGCTTTCTTTCACTGAGGCGGTTATTTGGGTACTAAGTGAGAAAGTAAAAAACTCTAGTGCTTATAAAATGTTATACACATTAATTAAAATTTCAATTTAGTCCAGCTCTATAATTATGAATTGTATTTTAAAAATAGCTGATAGTTTAAATGACTATGACTGTAGCTTTGTGTTAATTTCAGATTGGAAAGTGGTGGTAAGAACATTTTAACATAACAAAAAGGCAAGTTCTCAGTACATCAGAGTTTCACATTACCCTTTTCTCCTTCCAAATTTCTTGTGACTCTGGATAAGAATTATATGATTATCAAGTTTCCCTTAAAGGTATTGTTCCATTTCAAATTTATCAAGTAAAATAGGACATTCTGACTCATAAATACTTGGTTTCTCACAATCACAACTAAAGAGGTTGTTATGTTTTTTTATGAGATGTTGTGTAAAACTTTATGAAGAATTACTGTCCACAGCCCTAAGGTCAAAGATTCTGTAGCAGTGGGTTCTCTGGCCTGGACATTGCAATGCCCATGGGAGAGAAGTCCTGAGGTGGGCATGTAGCATAAATTGACAGCCTTCTTTCCTTTAGTGTATAGGTAGCAGTTACCTATACACTAACTATACACAGACTGCTTTTAAGGAAGTCTGAAAGCAAAATGTGACACTTTAACTGACTGCCCTGCTCCTTTTCCTAGTCTTCCTGTTCTCCCCTTTCAGCAATGCTAACAATATTTCTTTCTCACTTTTTTCTCCAGTATTACTATTCTGTCAAGGATATTTCAGTTGGCGGGATGTGCATCTGTTATGGTCATGCCCGGGCTTGTCCGCTTGATCCTGCAACAAATGTATGTATATTTATAGGATGCTTTGGAAAATGAAATGCCACACTATAAAATACTTCGAGAGGCTTTACTGAAAGGAAATGCTGTGAATGGATGTCAGGTCCCCACTTAGGCTCTTTAACAGGAAGCCTTGCCAGGGTGAAATAGAGCTGGCAGTTACGATGATAGACTTTGAATCCAACCGTCACTACATCAGGAAATAGATTAGTTTTCTTTTCCCATAAAGGTTTCAAAGTGGTATCTATTTTGAAGTCTTTCTAGCTATGACAGCCTGGTGCATAATTTAGCTTTTTGAGAATGGCTGCCATCAATCTAACTGTCCTGTCCTTTAACATTTTTTAATCAAAAAGAAAAAATCATGCAAAGAAATGAAAATCCTGTGCGGAGGTAAGCATATAGGTGTCCCAGTGACAGCAAGCTGACGTGGGAAGGGACAATAAGAAACCAGGTGGAGAATATTCAAGCGTTGCGACTGTCAAGCTAGAACAAGCTTGAAAGCTTTCACGTAGAATTTTTCATTAATGACGGTGAATGTATTGAGTGAACATAGCTTCAAGAAGACAAATGAGCATGTGTTTTTCTCCTGTCATAAACAAACTGCTGAAATTCAAAATCATCAAGTGTGTAGCATATGGAAGAGATACTGAATTGGAAAATGAGTGGATGTCTATAAGGCCTTGCTGGTTTCTTCCCATCTATTAAACTAAACTACAAGTAACATTATACTCAAAGCTAGTTTTCTGATTAATGACTTGTATACTGTTATCTCCAAGGAAGATGAAAGACTGTGCTGGTTTTCTTGGACTAGGTTGCGGTGTAGCTTGTTCTGTGGCACCTTTGTTATCCATCAGCGTCACTGGTGAACAGTGTCTTTAAAGTATTGAGAGCACAAAAAGCAGCCTTGGAAGGGCTGTGAATAGACACTAGAACACAGGGGCACACAGTTTCCATAAGGACAGAGATTCTAAACTCCCACTTTTCCTAAGTACCCAGATGCACAGTGGAGACGAAACGTGTTTTGTCACTTCTGAGACTGTTAATGCGATTTCAAGAAAGCCTTCCAGTAGATATGTGCTCCAGAAAATAAAGGCTCAAAGGGTTAGAGAATGAGAAGTCAGTCTTCACCTGGGCCTCGCTGCTCTTTTTAGAATATAAACTCAGGGATTCCAGCTTCGGCAGGGAGCAGCCCACACTGGTGCAGAACATATGTAGTCACACAAGTACTGCCACTGTCTCCTGAACATGCTGAGTAAAATTTTCCATTTTAGTGGATAATTGAGAAGTTTTGAATCCAATTGTCACATTTTACACTCACCTTTTAGGGACAACCTCTCTTCTGGGGTTCTATACAACACCCAATACCTATTCCTCTCCTTTTGTGGCTAGAAATCACGCTGTGAGTGTGAACATAACACCTGTGGGGAGAGCTGTGACAGGTGCTGCCCGGGATTCCATCAGAAACCCTGGAGAGCTGGGACCTTCCTGACCAAGACTGAGTGTGAAGGTATGTTCCTGACATAAGAGGACAGCCCTATCATTCTGTTTGACTAGGGACATCACTGTGAGCTACCATTGATTGGGTAATCTTCTATTTCAGTTATATGTTTTAGCCAAGGCCAGAGCTAGTAAATTCACCACCCACCTGTCTTAACTCACTCAGCTTTTTTGGATTTTCATCCCAATTTGCTAAATATTTCCTCAATGCATATTAAGGCTTATTGGAAAAACAGTAAAAACCTTAAATGCTTTTTGTCATCAGAAAACAGTACCTATAACATAAAACACTGACATGAACATCCAAACATATGTAGACACAAAGACACATAACCACATGAAAAATGTACAATAAAAAACATACAATGATCACACTCACATATCAAAAACAAATATGCATACACACAAACGTGAAGATTCACAAAAAAATATACACAAGCATATACATAAACATACAAACACTCAAATACATATAAAGGCACAAAACACACAGAAACACAGAGAAATACAAAGAAACACATAAAACAAAGACAAACACATGGTCATACACAACCACTCACATGTAGAATTATACACAAAGACACAAATGCAAAAGCATACAAACATACACATAGGCAGGAACACAAACAGAAGCAGACATACAAACATCTCTTGTGTTTCTATGAGTATAAAAGAAACACAAACACCCACCACGTAGGTGCATAGAAATACAAATGAGTAATCTGTGAAACTTAGAGTCTATGTATTTGCCTTCTAAGCACAGATACTTATGAAATGGTCAATCTGTGTAAGCTTTTTAGGTCCAAGTAATCACTTACAACCCACCAAGCAGCCTTTAAACACTCATCAGCTAATACGAGAGTCCAGTCAAAGGTGAGGGATTGTCTTCATGCTAGAGCCAGGCTATTAACTAAAAATGAAAGGATTCATTAATCACACTTAGGATGTGAGGTGCTGATGAACAATAGCTGGGAAAGATAATGGAAGGTGACAAGGATGTCAGGGCATGAAGCTTTGTGGACATGAGTATCCCTCTTTAAATTGACATTTTAAACTGTATGGATTTATGAGGTCCCATGTGTTAATTATATATATATATATATATATATATATATATATGTTTGCATACTGCTAAAACCTTAAAGCACTATCATGTCTCATTGGTAATGTTATCGAAACCCTTTCTTCTTTGAACTAGGCAGTATATTAATTATCATTTTGGATAATACATTACAGCCCTGTAAGAGAGACTACAGAAGCTACTCTATTTAATAGTAAGTTAGGAAGCAGTTAACATCCTTTGCCCTTCTCACTCTCCCACCCTTTGGACCACTTTTGATAATCAACATTCTCAAATATAATGAGCCTATGTTTATTAGACTAAACATATAAGTAAGGCCATATTGTATTTGTCTTTTGGTGCCTGGTTTATTACACTTAACATAATGTAACCCAGTTCTGTTCATTTGATGGCCAATGGAATGTTCCATCTTTTGTCTTAATAATATTCCATTGTGCATCTACTCCACATTTGTTTTATTCAATAAATAGATACTGTCAGAACATAGTCTGGAAATGGAGTCCTGTGAGAATTCTGAGTGCTTGTGAGAAAAGACTAAAAAAACAAGACGAGAACCTTGTGGCATCAGTTTCTTCAAAACATAGAATTGCTTCATGTGCAATATGTTTTCAGGCTCCTGCCGGGTGTAGTGGAGAGGAGTTAGTTTACTTCAGCTATTGTTCTTCATATGCCTCTATGGAAGAACAAGTTTTTGCCATGTGAGGCTTATACTTGTCCTCATGTGGCTGTTCTTTACTATCAGAGTATAAATTTTCTGATGCACTGAGTAAGTTAGCTATTGCATGAGACTTTAATTAGGCCCCACTCTCCCAGGTTCACACTCCATCTAGAGTGGTAAATAGTCATTAGATTGATTCCATATATTGACTGCCCTGAAGAGTGTTTTGATAATGTGGGAGGGAAATATGGTTTTGGCATACTGATTTTTAGTAGTCAAAATACTCCTAAATATAGATTCTTCATAACACCACCAATATAGAACTACTTGCAATGATGCTATACCTGTGGTGATTATTAGCACAATTTATGCTGTAACATTTGATAGACAATGGACACTAAAAGATAAGAGAAAAATAATAAATACTGACTGATATGCCAACCAGAGTTCATACCTTAAATCATCATCTTGAAGATGAAAGGAATTTGTCTGTCTTCTTCTGAGGGAACTGACTTAAATGCGTACCTCCCATGTTTACTAATTTGGCGAAGTAGCCTACCCTGGTGACCCAAATTCTAGGAAGTTCTGTATCTATACATTTTCTTAGGTCAAGAAAAGACCCAAACACAGACCTCTGCAGAACTGTAGACACACTTACAGGAAGCCAAATTCAGCTGAATTCAGTATTAATATTTCAGTGAGGCAGCCCAAACCACATATATTTTAAGTTCAAGAAATATGACAGGCTTACTATCAAGTAAGAAATACAAGTCCTATGTGTCATGTAAAACAATTGAGTATAAGCTAATTTAGCTTATGTTTATTGTGGATCATATATTAGACATGATGAGACTTTGAGACAATTGAATAAAATATTTTTTCAACCATAAATCACCCCTCTTTTAAGATTTTTGGGGCTACACATGTCATCTGTATTTTGAGTGTCTTTCCTTTCTTCACTTACATTGTTTGTTCTTTCATATACTTCTACCTGTTTCTTTCTGTTTCTATCATTAGTGGACAAGCATAGTGGCTTAGCTGCCACTGAATACTCACACACCACTGGAGGGCCACTCTTTGTTCTCGGCCATCTGTTCTTAGATAATTTTGAAATATTGGGTATTTTAAGTCCTTTCTTTGTAGGGTAGAGGGGGTACATTTCCATAGTCTGAAGACTAAAGATTTTCAAAAACCAAAATCTAATGGTGGATATCTTAATCATAAGCCTAGTTAAGCATCACACCATTGGCAGTGTATCCATTTCTTAACATGAAATGTCTATTTTCCAAATTTAATATTTAGGAAATTCTTATTTGATAGGAAAATTCTCTCTGTACAAAAGATAATCAGTAATTAATTGGAGTTTAATTTGGATTTTCATTGATGTGGCTTATTTAAAGTAAGATATATCTCTAAAAAGTTACAAATTTTCATTGTGTTACTAAGACATTTAAAGGGTTTTCTGTGGGGGTAGAAAGTTGCTGAAGACAGAGTAGAGAAGACACAATCTTCATCCTCTGAAGCCATATACCCCTTCCTGGCACAGTGCCATTGATGCTGATACACAGATGAGGGTCCTGGTTACAGGGTGAGGACTGCCACTTCAACATCAGACATCAGCTCCCAGTCTACAACTCAACATCCATTCTAATAATTGGGTTGATAATAATTCAGCATTGTATCATACTTCCATCTAGACTGACAGCAGAAATATGTATGTTTCTTACAATATATTTTTAAAAGAGGATGTTTAAATATTTGTGTGAATTTTCCTAAACCCATAAAAGTCATTTTTAATGCATACAGGCTCATATTTATTTCTGCGTATGCCCTGAAATAATGCTCAAAACACTACAAATATAATAAAATTATTATATTCTAAATTGAAAGTCAGCAGGCTGGAAAATTTTTTTTCAACAGCCATGACAAGGAGATATCATTCTTAGTATACTGGAAAATCTTACATGGAAGTAAGAAAAACCATAATGCTGTTATGACCAAAAACCAAAGCAGTTTTATGTCTTTGAAAAACATAAATAGCATTCATAATTCAGACAAAAAAGGATGATCCACACACCAATTAAGACAATGAAAATACTGTTTGATTTGTTAGTGATTGTATTCATCCTTCTAACTAATATGTGTATGTTTACTGTGTCTAATAATGGTATTAAAAACATGATAAAATACAGTGTTGGTGAGGTTATAGGGCATGGCTTTCACTCCATGACTATGGGTGCAGATAATATAACATTATAGGATGCCCATTTTTCAGTCTATTAAAATTCAAGTTGACATAACTTTAGTCTAAAAAATTTATACTTTCAAAAATTTAACCCAAAGGTGGTATCATATATGTGCACAGGCCACAGTCTAATTCCCTTTGTATTATTTTAATTGCTTTTACTAATTTATTTCTTGAAGAATATCTATCTAGAATTCTTAAGTATTTTGCATTTACAAAACAAATGAAAGTAAGTCATAAAATGGTACTAAATTTCAAGTTACTCCTCAAAACCTCTCCTTAACACAGGAAAGAGTTTAGGTTCATAAACCAGATCCTAGCTCTCAGCCTTACCCCTTGACTCCAGTATGTATGCACTGTTGCTTAAGGACAAACCTTATAACAACCTGTAACTGTCCATTAACAGGGTACTGATACATACCTCTTCTGGTCTTTGTAGCCTTAGGTGATATCCAAGTGATATGCTAAGAACTATTGTTATTAGTAAGACCAGGCAGTTCAGAAGAGTATATACATACATAAAACAGCTGTGTATATATATGCACACTGTGTGTGTGTGTGTGTGTGTGTGTGTACACACATACATGTGCACCTTCTAATACACAAGTACAAATCAATGAAAGAACACAGAACCAAACCTTTTGGAAACTTCACAATAATCTTTCCCTGATTCTTACCCTCATAAAAATTCCACATACATTCTATAGCTTTACACAGCCTTTTTCGGGAAAAGTTACACTCCTCCCACCTCGCACTGTCTAGGATTTCTATAATACAACATGAAAAAGACAAAGAGAATGACAAGTTGATCACAAGCATTAAAAAGGCATTATGGTGATAGTGTTACAGTGATGGTGTTACAGTGATGGTGTTACAGTGATGATGTTTTAGTGATGGTGTAATGGTCATGGTGTTATGGCGATAGTGTTACAGTGATGGTGTTGTGGTCATTGTGTTATGGTCATGGTGTTATGGTGGTAGTGTTATGGTGGTAGTTTGATATTCGTCATCTCATCTGACTAACTGATGCTTTTAGACGCCTCTATCCACTAATGACTGCTGACTGTCACATGACTATAAGGAAACATCACATATGAGGGTATTACTCATATCACATGATTGCTAACCCAAGGCAAATTCATCCGATCCACACTACCTCAGGATCTCATTCTGTTCTGATTTCTTGACATCTGCTGTAACAGACTTTTCTACCTGTGGCCAGTTCTCAAATAATGACTCTGAGACTTACCTATTTATGAATAAATGCCTAGGCTAGAAGCTGTGACTCCCTCACCAACTAGCTCATAACTTATGTAATTAATTTATTCTATTCTATGTGTGCCAGATGGGTACTTACCTCTCCTCAGTTTAATGTGTTTATCTTCCTCAGAGTCTGGGTGAATCTCCCACTATTCTTTTCCAGCATTCCTATCTCTGTACTGGAAGTCCCACCTATTACTTCTGGCCTTTTGCTAATAGACCATCAGCTTTTTATTGACAGGTGATAGTTCCATACAGTGCATAAGATATTCTCTCTACAACCTATCATGTATTTGTCTCATTGTCTGGGAAGGATCTGAGAGGACTGTACCAATGTTTAGAATGCAGATTCCTGAATCTAATTCCAAAACAGTGTATGATAGTGACAAGGGTACCTTGTATGTGAAATCACCTTTCTCTGGCTTGGTTTAGTGATGTATAAAGAGAGTTGAATTGTAATTGAAATCAATAATAGCAAATATAGAAGGACTATCAGAGAATCTGGCCTATTGAAAAGTTTTGCTTGTTATTAATTATGACAAAAAGAATATATTAACTCCTCCCTGTACATTTACCCACAATATGTAGTACAGAGGGTCACCTATGGGCATTATCCATCATAGATTATGTTGTTGTTAATAATTTAGTGGTTTGTTCAATAATTTATCTGTCATAATAGATTGTAGGTCAAACTATATGGAATTGTAATTATATTTGAAAAACCAGTGAACTATTGGCATTTCACTACTGAGTTCAATTTATAGATTTTAATTATTTCAAATCCCATTACAAAATGCATTATATATATATGTATATATATACATACATATATGCATATATATATATATATATAATAAGTACAAATGCCTTTTAATAAATTTATGTTTCTATGCTATATGGATAATAAAATATTTTTAAATATGTTTAAAGCCTGAAATCAGTACTTACTGCTTTTTATTCTGACTGTAGCATGCAATTGTCATGGAAAAGCAGAAGAATGCTATTATGATGAAACTGTTGCCAGCAGAAATCTAAGTTTAAATATACATGGGAAGTACATCGGAGGGGGTGTGTGCATCAACTGCACACACAACACTGCTGGGATAAACTGTGAGACGTGTACTGATGGATTCTTCAGACCAAAGGGGGTAAGGAACACCTTTTTTCATTAAGTTTTATTTTTGCTTCTCCACAAAAAGTGTTTTTTCCAAACAAATAAGATATGTACAACACTGAAATTCATACTTTATGAGGTGACTGAGAACTTTTTTTAATCTCAAAGTGTCACATCTCCTTAAGGATGTGATAAATGGTGTTATAACCACTCCAGAAATGTCTATTTTGCCTTTTTCTAATTGGTCTTGATTCCTGAAAAACTATCTTCTGATCTTAGAATATTAATTCAGTTTATCTTTCAGTAAACATAAAATAAACAAACAAAAAAAACCCACTAGAATCATATAGTACTTGTTCATTTGTGTTTTCATTCCTCACAGCAAAACATTTCAAGACTTATTTATCCGTGTTATATGCACCAATAATTGCTCATTATAGGAATGATAATATTCTTTTGCATAAGTAAATAAAGTCATTTAATCCATTCTCCTCTCATTGAATATTCAGGTGACTTTTTGACTCTGATTAGCTTTTATAAGCAAGTCTATGTATGCCATGCTATGATCGTTTTAACTTAGCTTCTGGAAATACTTAAGAATAAAATAAGTACTTTCTACTTCTATTTGTTTAGAATCTATATATAAATAAGGAAAGGAGGAATATCATATTAATTGAGCCACTTTATGAACACATCATTTTTCCATGTACTTTTCAAAACTTATTTGTAACAATAATTTTGGAATAAAGACCTTACATAACCTTAGTTAAATTAAAATGGGCCTTTTGTTTTGTGTGTCTAAAATAATGATGAATAGTTAGGTAAAATCTTTTCCCCAATTCCTTCATGCTATTATTAAGAAAAAATTAATACTGAGTTTATCATCTGTATTGATTGAAAATGCATTTGTTTGTTCTAGCAATCTTAAGGTATTCTTTAGATTTGCACTAAGACTCTTGTGTACAAATAATGCCAGGCTCAGTCTTTACTTTGCAATATTTATGCTGATGTTAAATAGAAATGGTGAGAGCTGACATTTTTATTTTGTTCTCACTTTAAATATAAAGATAATAATTCACTCTTGAGCGTGATGTGAGTTATGGAATTTTTATGGATCTCGTTTATTAGAGTCAGCAGCTTCTTTGCTCTTCCCAGGTATCTGAGCAGTTTTATAATAAAAAAAAATGCTGAGGCATTTTGTCAAATGCTTTTCTGTATCTATTAAAATAAATATGAGCATTTTGACTTTCCCTGTTAGTTTGATCATTTATATTCATTTTCAATATATAAAACAATTTTGCATTTCTGTATCAAGTACAGTTAATTTATAAAATAGTATAAATTTCATGCATGGGGTGATTTTATTTAGTTAAGGACTTTTGCCTTGCTGTACAGGGGATTTGGAACTTTAATTTCTGTTTTTACAATTTTTTTCTCAATCATTTGTAGTAGGCTTTATCAGCCTCAGACAAAAGAGCTGGGGAATGCTTCCTTTTTTTTCAGATTTAAAAAAAAATTGTATAGGATGAAAATTAAAACTGCTCCAAACATTTTAGACTAGAATTCCCAAGTGAGGTGAGTGAGGTTTGGATTTCTCCCTTTTCGTGGCTGCTTAGAATGAAATTTGATATTAATTATTTTTTAAAATTAGATAAATGGCTAAACCTAAGAGGTTTTGTATTTTTGCTTCTTGTGTGTATGGCAAATTCTCATAATGTAGGTGTTATCAAATTAAAATCTCCTAACCAGGGGAGAAAGATTGAGAAACTAGGAGGGGTTAGGAAGACAAATAGAGACAACTAACCTGGACCCTGGGAAGCTCCCAGAAGACTGAGCCACCGACCAAAGTACACCCAAGGACTGAGCGTAGCCCACCTGCATATAAGTATCAAATGTATACCCACTTAGCAAAATTGAATTTTAGAAGTCCACCACTCCATGTCAAAGATAAATACTTATAATTTTATCAAAGTAATTTTAAATGTATTTTTAAAACCAATTTGTCCTGAATTGTTTGCTGAGTTGAAAATACTGACATTTTTATTACTCTTGATTCAAACCATATCAAATTATTTTGCAGGTATCACCAAGTTATCCAAGACCGTGTCAGCCATGTCACTGCGATCCAGCTGGCTCCCTTAGTGAAGTCTGTGTCAAGGATGAAAAATATGCCCGGCGAGGTGAGACACACTGGAGAACTGTCACTCTGGAGAAAAGATGCCAAACATTATTTTTTGCAGAGAATTTTTCAGTAATTCCATTCACACGGCCAGAATTCTGACATCCAATGGTGTGCCCTACAGGGCCCCATTCTTTTTTCACTACAATAACTTATTTTGTGCTGAAGTATATTGTTTGGAAAGCAAACAAAAATATTAATCATGTGCCTTGATGTATGTGTGAGGTAACATGTCACTTTATTGTAGGATAAATTCTTAGAAATTTGTCATTAAGCACATTAATTGTAGAAATGCCACAGTGGGCATTATGCCAGCTTTGATGTCACCAAGCAGTACAATCTTATGGGACCACTGTCATCTATGTGATGTGTCCTTGATAAAAGTGATATGACGTGTATGTGTGTGTGTGTGTGTGTGTGTAGGGGGATATAAAGAGAGAAGATATTTATGTATAAAGCACACATATTATTTATACAGTGTTTTATGTCCTATTACTTAGATTGTTCTGTAACTGCACTGGTTCCAGTGTAAGTTGACAGTGTTGAGAGGTGGGTGTGTGCAGAATGGGGAGTGAATAAAAATCACAATGTGGGATGTAGGTGATACCACGTATGCGGGAAGGGTCACAGATGGGCAGTACTTTGAGGTGAAATCACATACTTCGAGAATTAAAATTCACAATAAACTCAACATCAAGGAATCAAGTGTGGCAACAGAATAAAATGAGTATTTGGGAGCTGCTTTCAGGCTAGTTGCCCTGGATGAGTAGCATACTGAAAGTAGCCAATAGTAAAGGCTGTGTCATTCTTGCCTTAATAACCTTAAAGATAAAGCCTGTCATCATGAAGTCTTTTCATTTTTCAAATGACAAATAAATCCTAATATTGTTATGAATGACATTAAGTTCCACACTAAAGTAAGTACATTGTTTGAAAAAAACTATTAGAAATTGAAAAGTTAGGAAAATATGTACATAATATAGTGGTAATTTAGAAGCAATATTAATAAAATTTTATAAAGAGAAACAATTTAATACTGTGCTCCTTTTCTTATTTCACTTTTTTCCTTTTATTGGGTCCTGAAGGAAAACTGGGGACACTGAAAATTGTGAGTTGCCATATGGGAGATAGACTTGAACCAGGGTCCTCTGGAAGGGCATAAAGTACTCTTAACCATAGGTCCATCTCTCCAGCACCTATAATCAATACTGTTTTGAAGTAAAAATTGAACAAAAAATTACTTTTTTCCATCTTTATTAATATAAACTGAGTATGATTTTAAGTTCTATTTCATGGCTCCAATTAGTATTTATGCAGCTATTTTTACTTTTCCTCACACTTTCCTGATATATACTCAGGATCTCTGTGTTTAATATTTCCAGCCATTTTCAAGACTACTGTGCACATTATAAAAACATAGTCTTAACAGTAGTTGAATGTGTGCTTGATTTATTCATGCTTACTATTCCTCTTTTCTCATGTTCTCTTACACTGTATTATTGCATTTTGTTACGCTTTGTTTGATGGGGAACACAATTTATTCTCTAGGCATGGATGTTTTGTCTGCATATATATATATATATACACACACACCATATGAGTGTCTGGTACCAGCAGAGGCCAGAACAGCTTGTGGAATCCCCTGTAACAGGAGTTACAGATGATTGTGAGCACCATATTGGTACTTGGAACCAAACCTGCTCCTCTGTAAGATGTGCAAGTGCTCCTAACTGTGTAACCATCTCTCTAGCCACTTATTTTTAATATTTTTTTTACAGATACAACTGCTATGTTTGCATAACCACTGGCACTTTTATTAGGCTCCAAAAGACCCTTTAGTTATAGCTTTAGTGACATATGCAAGAAAAGAAGGTCATTTAAACCAACATGAGAAATGTTCATATGAACTCATAGAGACTGAAACATGTGTGTATTATAACTTCCAGTTTAGAGTGTTTATATAATTTCTGGGTAAGCAAACTAGTGGATCTCTAATGCTTGTCCCTTCTCTTGGGGCTCTTTTCCTAATGTTGGTTTATCTCATCCAACCTTGATGTGATAGTTTTTGTTTTATCTTATTATATTTTATTTTGATATGAATAACAACTTAGCCACTAGGGTAAAGGTTAGTGACACTGGGTATATTAATTGCTCCAGGGCAGGTTTCATGTTTAGGAGTATCTGGCCAACATATGATGGACTCCACAGTTTTTCTATGTACTTTTATTTAATTAGAGCTTGATGTGAGTGTGTGTGTGTGTCTGTATGTGTATGTTCTTTTATTTATGGTGGTGTTGTATTCTGTTTTCTAGGTTTTGCTGTTTTGTTAGGTTTTGAGAAAGAACATAAAGGTGAATTGGTATAGAGTTGGAAGAATCTGGAAGGAATTAGGGGTGGGGAAGAATATGACTAAAATATATTTAAATTTAAAATTGCTTTAAATTTATAAATGATAGATTTTTTAAAAAAATCTAATTTTGTGATTAGACTCTAATTTAACAGTTGCTGTGATTGAAACTTGAATAATTAAATCTGTTTCCCTCTGAACATGTTGATATTCAATGTTTTTTCCCTTAGGGTTGAAACCTGGATCCTGTCACTGCAAAACTGGCTTTGGAGGCATGAACTGTGATCGCTGTGTCAGGGGTTACCATGGTTACCCAGACTGCCAACCCTGTAACTGTAGTGGCTTAGGGAGCACAAATGAGGACCCTTGTGTTGGGCCCTGTAGCTGTAAGGTACGTTGGTTAATTTGATTATGTCCCACTGTTGAGACATAGGGCAGCTTCTCTGTCATGTCTGCCACTACTAGGCATTTGTATAGCTTCTCCTGTGCATATGACTATCTATTATGTGAATACTAATCTAGGTGTCATTAGATGCTGAGTAGGCTCACTGCCACATCTGCTGTTAGTGGTCTATGTCATTTTATAAAAAGTGATTTTTCTCCCATTGCACAAAAACATATGTATGTATCACTTGATACATACAAAAAGCTTTCAAATTAAAATGAGATACCTTTGTCTCTGCTTCCTAAAAGAATTCTGTTGAGGATTTAATTTTGGATTTAAAAAAGTAATCCCATAAAATCTGAGTGGAGATAGGTCTTTAAAATTTCCCCTCCACTTAAACTCTTCTGTCTCATTATCAAAGTGAAAGAAGGCCTAGTGGAATTGATTAAAGATTTGATATGTTCTCCCACGAGTACTTTCAGGAAGGCAATTTTATTTCTTGTACATAATCAGCTAATAACTCATCATGTTAACACTAAGGGACATATTACACCTGTAGCTGCCACACACATAGGAAACAGAAGCATGCATAAGTCCAAAATGATAGGACTGGTTTGCTTCTGCTACAGAAGTCTATTCATGGTGTTTTGATTAATGTGTAACTGTATTTTCTGTTGGAATGAGCAATCTTTTTCAAATTGTGCCATGCACATTATTATAAACATGAAAATAATTTTGATATCTTCAATGGAGCCTTACTAAAAGCAAAGACTGTTAAATTAAAACTTTCTTTTCCCTTACTAATTTATTACACTTATTTAGGTATATCTGGTAATACTTGATACACAAGTATTTTGGTAAATGCAAATATTATAGCATAATAAAATATTGTTAATATTAAATATTTATTAGGAAAAACATTTCTAAAATGCTATATAGTACATTACTTGTATATTTTATGTGTACTTACTGTACACACTTATAATAATAATAAAACTATATAGATAAAATGTTTATGCAATACACATGTTTTATATTAGAGACTTAAGCACCTATCTTAGTCTATTGAAACTGGACCACTTATTGCCTATACAGTGACCAGAAAGCTGTTATGAAAGCTCTCATGTGTTGAAATATAATAAATTTTCTAGATTTAGTGCATTTCATTCCAGTATTATCTGAAATGAAAAATTGTTCTCTAAGACCAGGACTGAATCCCTGTGATTGAGTAGTAGCTTGGTTCAGGCCCCTACCCCTGCACTGAATGCTGCAGAGGACACCTGACAGCCTTCATTTCTTCTCCTCTAATAAGCACTGGGAAAACATTGTGCATGTTTCCTTGCTTTCCCAGAGTGCTGCAGCCATCTCTCATTTTGTCATTTGCTCCCGTACAGGACTGTAGGGCTAAGCTGAAAGTGGGAGAGGAACTTTGTGAGTCTCTAGAACAGAATTCAAGCAGGAGAAAAGATGCACTTTTAGATACATACCTTTAAAGGAGGGGCTGGGCATCTGCTCTGGTTAAGGAAGGAATAACAGAAGAGATGGACAAGCTTCGTCTCATTCAGCTTCTTTGGGAGGCAGGACCAAAAAGGCTGGAGCAGGAATGCTATGGAGATTAGCTGTGCTCTCAGCGACAGCTCTGTAAGCTCTCTTCAAGTCTTGTAAAGAGTGATTGTGACCTTGATGAGAAAAATGCCTCCACGAAGATACTTGAAGCCCTAAACACATGATTAAAATACTACAACAACCAGGAAGTAAGAAATCATAAAAGTGATATAAAATTAACTAAATAGTATCATTAAAAGCAATGTCTTTCAACAGTGTTATATTTTAAATAGAAAACATCAGCTCTTAAGAAGTCTTATGATAAAATTTTGCATAGAGCTAGTTTCATAAGATGCCAACAAAACTTTTAATATATAAAAAATATACAGACGTAGTGATTGAGTTAGTTATATCACAAAATTATGTCACAACATAATTACATCATGGTACCTTATAATGAACTATGTCACGATGTACAGACAACACAATGTGATGAATTGCACATTGCCTCCTGTTTACAAGAATGATAAATAGCTAAGTATTCAAAACAGCCATGCACACAATTTACATACTAAAAAGAATACCTAGTAGTGCATAAAGAAATGAGATATGTTCTTCTTTTGTTAAAGTATGATTTGAAAGAATTGTGCCAATTTATTAAAAAGATAAATGGATCAAAATGCTTTATGAGAAGAAAAATGTTACTGGATGCTTACAATAAAATGATAAATATTTTCTCTCAGTATAATATATGTATATGTATATGTATATGTATATATATATATATATGTGTGTGTGTGTGTGTGTGTGTGTGTGTGTGTGTGTGTGTGTGTAAATATGTGTTTTCATGTTGTATTAATATTGAAACTAATTATCTTTAGGCATTTATGAGTAAAACATAAAATTGATATAACTAATAGGTATATAAGTATGCATTTGTAAATTACATACTACTTAATAAGAATTTGCATATTATTTCTTTATATTTTTACATAAGAATTTTTCATAACTGTCTTTTAAAAACGCTTTTATTTTTCAAACTTTTAAATTACATCTATTGATTGTGTGTGGGTGTGTGTGTGTAGGCACAACTCCACAGCACTCCTGTGAATATCAAAGAGAACTTACAGGAGATGGTTCTTTCAGTACTTCTTGTGAAGCATGGAAATTGAACTCTGGTTGTCAGTTTGGCAACCAGCATTTTATGTGTAGAGTTGTTTGATTGACCTGGCTCACTTTTCTTGGTTTTCCTGAGTAATGGGTTTGAAAACAATTTTTAAAAACTTCTTCAATAGGGAACCTGAGGCCTATTTTTTTCTTTTGTGAATTTTAAGTGACAGAGATTCTAAATGCTGTTCTAAACTTATTGAGATAGTCACAACTTTTCCAGCTTCTATTATTTCAGACATATAGATTGGTTGAATAAAGACAGCTAGTAAACTTAAAAATACTTAGATTCAAGAAATATAAAGGAGTTACTACGTTTTAGACCATAGAGAAAATCTGTTAGACCTAAGCTCAAGCCAATTTGAGTAACAAGATTTGTGAGGTAGAAGGCAAGTCTTAGTTTAGCATAAAGTCCAATATTCGGGGGTTTAATAGCCTTGAATTGACTCACATAAATAAATTGGAATTGAGCTGCTTCTTTCAGGGACCTGAGAAATGTTTTCCAAATGTGGAGAGGAAACTATAGCTCACCTAAATTTATGGATGCAACTGAACAGCTATCTGGAGCTCTGGAAGAAGAAAAGTTAATGGTTAATGAGCAATCAAATTCCAGAAGCTGTGTGCCATGGGAAAGTAGGATTCTTCTGTTATGATATGTAGAAATAAAACATTTCAAACAGTGATATTCCAATTGATACCTTGGGGAGGGAAGAGACAGAGACAGAAATAGACAGATAGAGACAGACAGAGACAGAATGAATTGTTATTAGGCTAATTAGTATCAGTAACATCCTGGAGATGACTGTACCCTCTTTTCTAGAAATTTCACATCTAAACATTTATCCTAAATAAGTTTAGCAATACATCTATACCTGGTATAATGAAACTAAGAAAAATAAATATCAGAAAAATAGCAAAAATGAATTCTAATAAGCTCACCTTCCTTGTCTATGTTTGTAATTTCTATAGTTTCAACTCATCATAGGATAAAAGAAATAGAGCTAGAAATATAGCTACTTCTAAGTAAGTGTATTTGATTAACATGTACAAAACCCTAGATTTTATCCCAGTACCACAAACTAATCAAAATAGAATTAAAAAAAAATGTGAAGAACAATTGTGTATATGGAAATGGACACTTTTCTCTTTTAATCCCCTAAATCTAGAGTAACAATCTTCCCAGAGAGGGATATAAAATAGACATTTGAAGTATATGGAGTGATAGAACTGTGTAGGAAGGGGGTAGGGAAGAAAACAGGGGTTAGGATTAAGAGTGTCGAGGGGGAAGGATAGGAGAGGGAATAGAAATCAGTGGGGGCAGCTCTGGGACAGGGGAGACCCTCAAGAGTCTTTGGGGATGCCTCTAGTTGAGACTTCTCCTAATGGGGGATACAAAACTTGAACAGGCCACTTCGAACTTCCTGTGGAGGGAGGAGGATTCACCCACAAAACCTTCCACCCAAAATTTGTCTTGTCTGCGAGAAGCGCAGGGATAATGATGGAGCAGAGACTGAGGGAATGGCCAACTAATGACTGACCCAACTTGAGACCATCCCATAGGAAAGAGCTAACCTCTGGCTCTTACAATGACATTATGATATGCTTGCAGTCAGTAGCCTAGCATTACTGTCTTGTGAGAGGCTTCATCAAGAAGTTTATGATAAGAGATGCAGAGACATACAACCAAACAAGGCAGAGTTCAGGGAGTCTTACAGAAGAGTGGGGAGAAGAAAGGAGGGAGCTGGAATGGGAAAGGACTCCACAAGAAAACCTACAGAATAAACTAACCTGGGCCCATGGAGCTCACAGAAATTGAACCACCAACCAGAGTGTATGCACTGGCTGAACCTAGACCCACTACACATTTGTAGCTGTACCTTCACCAATAGCTTCTCACAGTGCCAAGCCTCAGCTATTCTTCATGACCCCTTAATACCTTCAAAACAAGTACCACCTGGATGATTCATACACATTATCAAGTCCAGCTACGGCACAAGGTACAAACTTGGCTATCTCTGGAACACAGTTTCTGTGTGCTCTCAGATAGCCAAGTTTGTACCATATGGTACATCTGCAGATTTCACCTCAGTGATGCTGGTTTCTTCTTAATCACAGCAAATTTCTTAGTTCCAGCTAACCAGTATCAATTATCCCAGTAGTCCCTTTTATTTTTGACTCTAAAGCCAGAGCCATATGACCAAAACTGCAGAGATCTTTGGCTTGCTGGGGTTGGAATATGTCCCCCTCCCTGTTCTATTACCAGCTTTTTGTTTTCCCATTCCCTCACTGCCAAAGCTTGGCTGTCCTGCAACTTTCTCTGAAGATTACCCTTGAACTGAGAGGTTGGCATGGCTCTGTCTCCTGCATGATAGGATTAAAGGCAGGTACCATCACACCTGGACATAAGCTTTCCTTGCTCTGTCCCAGGCTGGCCTTGATCAGGGATCTGCTTGGCTTTGTCTCCTGGGATTAAAAGTGTATACCAATCTGCCTGGGCCTCAGCTTTTCATGGCCACTCTTCCTCAAGATCCAGCTCAAAAGCCTGTGTCTTCCAGCCTCAAGATCTGGATCACAAGTACGCCTTCCATTTCTGGATTGTAGTTCATTCCAGTTGAAAACTATCCCTTGATCAGCTGCAGACACAAACAATAAAATAAGCTGGGTGGGATTTTGCTCTGACATCACCCCTTCCTTAATCTCTCTATCTTCTTGAAGACAGGCTTCAGCTCCATTTCACTTCCTGGTGCCTCTTTATTACTTGAACCGTGCATAGTAGTTTTCCTTTCTAAGCTTGCTACACTTGTTCAGAAGGCTCTTCCAGAGATCCAGAGATTTAACCAGAGACTTAACCAGAGAACATAGTCTTTGTTCGGCTTTTTTGAGATATCCTTTGTGAATGCAATTAACATAAATCTCTTTACCTTAGTTTTAGGTAGACTCTTCAGACAAGGACAAAAGGCATCCATATTCATCACCAAAATATCAGAAAGACAGTCTCTCAGCCACATATTTTTTTTTCTTCAGAAATGTCTACAACTAGGCTTCCACATTTCAAATCACCCTCAGCAACAGGCTTCCATATTCCTACTAGAATATCCTGTTAAGCCCGACTTAAAGCATTGCACTACTTTCCAAATCTGAAGTCCCCAAATCCACATTCTTCTAAACAAAAGCATGATCAGACCTATCACAGCAATACCCCACTCCTGGTACCAACTTCTGTCTTAGGTAGGATTTTACTACTGTGAACAGATACCATGACCAAGACAACTCTTATAAGGACAATGTTTAGTTGGGGCTGGTTTACAGGTTCAGAAGTTCAGTCCAGTATAATCAAGGTGGGCAAATGGGAACATCCAGGCAGACATGAGGCCGGAGGAGCTTAGAGTTCCACCTCTTGTCTTGAAGGCAGCTAGAAAAAGACTGGTTTCCAGGCAGCTAGAATCAGGGTCTTAAATGCCATTCCCACAGTGACAGACTTCCTGCCACAAGGACACCCCCTACTCAAACAAGGCCATACTTCCAAGTAGTGCCACTCCCTGGGCCAAGTATATTGAAACCATCACTATGTTCAAAAGGGAAATTAGTCTCAAATTCTTTTTCTTTGTTGAGTCTTTGTGTAGTTTAGATATCAGAGTGACTGTCAAGTTTGGCATGGTCTTGCTAGAGGTGGAATCACATGGTTCTCACCCATGGAACAGAACCAACAGGGCATGAGCCTCCAGGAGTTTTGATGTCTGCTGTGGGCATAAGGCTTGTTTGTATAATTATGTACATATTTTCATGTCCCTCCTTTGTGGAATGTCCTCCCTGTTGAGGTTAATGACTCCAGAAGATTAGAAACAGCATGAGTCCAGAAGTTGAGGGTATGTGTATGTCTTTAGCAAAATGATAAATTCTGGGAACTTTAGGACAGCCCTTAAGTATGTGGAAAAGAACTCTTAAAAACAGGAGTTCAAAGATATTATTTCTCAAATATGCAAAAATATAAGGATGCAATATGAATTGTCTAAGATTCTTTGATCTAAAGAAACAGAGGCAGCTACACTATGAACCAGTTTGGCAGAAAGATACAAAGACAGGCAGATACAAATTCAATCAGATTCTAGAGACAGAGGAAATTTAGGTCCAGGAATGATCAGAATGGTAATTCCAGGGTAGAGCCTCACCCAGCTATTT
The DNA here is from genome assembly GCF_004785775.1 of Grammomys surdaster. Classification (NCBI taxonomy): domain Eukaryota; kingdom Metazoa; phylum Chordata; class Mammalia; order Rodentia; family Muridae; genus Grammomys; species Grammomys surdaster. Next base: position 2,936,897 of record NW_021604616.1, on the reverse strand, counting down.
TATTACCTATGCTTATGATTGCTGTCTCTTCGTAGGAGTCAAAGGAATAAGGTCATGAGATACTGATTCATAGGATATTCAGAAGGGAACCTGGAGTAAATGACTCAATTGATAGGTAGAATGAAAGACTGGGCTTATGATTTGCAACAGACGAGTTCTCCAGAGAAATTTTTAGAATAGCAAGAGAGAACTTCTTGGAGAACTGTCTCCAGCAAAGAATAGCAAGAGAAAGCTGTTTAGAGAGAAAGCTGTCTGGAGATCTCCAGAGAAAGCAGAACATAGAGAGAAAGCAATCTGGAAAGCCGTCTTGAGTAGACCATAGTCCACCAGCTCAGAACCACAATTTGACTTCCAGTTGTTTATTTTCACCACTGCCAGACACTCCTTCTCTCAGAATCCCTTTCCAAGCTGAGGCTGGTCCTTGGCAGGTGACTATACTCTCACTGAATGAGTTTGGCACTGTTGCTTCTGTTTTCATTATGTGGAATAGTTTGAGGAATTTGAGTATTAGCTCTTCTTTGAAAGTCTGACAGAATTTTGAGCTAAAATAACCTGGCCCTGGGCATTTATTTATTAATTGATTGATTGATCAGGATATTTTGATAACTGATATTTTGATAACTTCCTCAGAAGTTGTAGGACTATTTACATTGTTACTTGATCTTGATTTTTGATCTTTGGTAAGTGGATTCTATCAAGGAAAGCATCCATTTCATATAGATTTGTCAATTTTATGGAATATACGCTTTTGAAGTAAGACCCAATTTCTTTTGATTTCTTCAGCATCTGTTGTTATGTTCCCCTTTTTAGTTCTGGTTTTGTTAGTTTGGATACTGTATCTCTATCTTTTAGTTAGTTTGGCTAAAGGCTTGTCTATCTTGTTGATTTTTCTCAAAGAATCACCTTTTGGTTTTGTTGATTCTTTGTATTGTTCTCTTTGTTTCAAATTTATTAATTACCACCCCGAGTTTGATTATTTCCTGCTGTAATTCCTCTTGGATATGTCACCTTCTTTTTATTCTAGAGCTCTCAGGTGTGCTTTTAAACTTATAGAGATCTCTCCAATTCTTTTATGAAGGCATTCAGCACTATGAACATTCCTCTTAGCACTGCTTTCACTGTGTCCTCATAATTTGGGGTGTGTTGTACCTTCATTTTCATTGAATTTTAGAAAGTCTTTAATTTTTTCTTTATTTCTTCCCTGACCCTCTGGTCATTGAGTGGAGAATGGTTCAGTTTCCATGAATTTGTAGGCTTTCTGTTATTTCTGCTGTTGTTGAAGTCCAGCTTTAATCCATGGTGGTCTGACAAGGTAAAAGGACTTAATTTTCTTCTATCTTCTGAGGCTTGCTTTATGACCTACTATATAGTCAATTTCATAGAAGATTTCTTGAGGTGCTGAAAAAAGATATATTCTTTTGTGTTTGAGTGAAATGCTCTGTAGATATCTGTTAGGCTCGTAAAATTGATAACTCAGTTAATTTTATTATTTCTTTGTTAGTTTCTCTTTTGATATCCAGTATATTGTTGAGATTGGAGTGTTGAAGTCTCCCACTTTTAATGTGTGGGTTTCTATGTGTGATTTAAACTTCAGTAATGAACTAATGTGGCTGACCTTGCATTTGGGGTATAGATGTTCAGAATTGAGACATCCTCTTGGTGGATTTTTCCTTTGGTGAGTCTGAAATGTCCTTCTCATTTATTTTAATTAATTTTGGTTAATATTCTATTTTTATTACATATTAGAATTAGAATTCCGGTTGTTTCTTGGGTCCATTTGCTGGGAACATATTTTTTACAGCCTTCTACTCTGAGGTAATGTGTATTTTTGTTGCTGAGGTGTGTTTCTTGCATGCAAAAGAATCTTTCTTTGTTTATTTGGTTTGTTTGTTTGTTTACATTCATTCTGTTAGCCTGAGTATCTTTCTTGGGAATTGAGTCCATTGATGTTTAAAAATATTAATGACTAGTGATTAGTAATTCTTGCTTTTTTGATGTTGTTCATATTAGTTATGTGTGTGTGTGTGTGTGTGTGTGTGTGTATGTGTGTATGTTTCTTTTTTTGATTTTGGAGGTTATTTATGTCCAGTGTTTTCTTGTTTTCTTGGGTGTACTTAAGCTCCTTGGCTTGTAGGGGGGTTTGTTTGTTTTTGTGTTTTGTTTGTTTTTGTTTTTTTTATTTTTTTGTTTAGTTTTGTCATGAAATGTATTAATTTTTTCATCTATAGTGATTATGAGTCTTGTTGAGTACAGTAATCTGTGCTGACATCTGTGATCTCCTATAGATCCTAAAACATCTTCCCAAGCCCTTTGTTGGGAAGTCTATTGTAATTCTGATAGGTCTGTTTTTATGTGTTACTTGGCCTTTCTCCCTTATGGCTTTTGTTATTTTTTTCTTTGTTCTGTATATTTGGTGTTTTGGTTATTATGTAGCAGGTGGATTTTTCTTTTCTGTACTAATCTATTTGGTGTTTTTTAAGCTTCTTGTATTTATATAGGATTTTCTTTGTTTAGGTTAGGGAAATTTTCTTCTATGATTTTTTTGAAAATAGTTTCTGGTCCTTTGATCTTCTTTTTCTATTTCTATTATTTTAGTTTAGTCTTTTCATAGTATTCCAAATTTCCTGGATGTTTTGCAGTATAAACTTTTAGATTTAACATTTTCTTTGATCAGTGTATCAATTTCATTTATCATATCTTCTCTGACTGAAATTCTCTCTTTCATCTCTCTATTATGGTAGACATGCTAGCTGTATCATAATACAGTTATATTTTCTGTAGTTTCTGTTCTCTTACCTATACTTTCCATGTCCAGGGTTCTCCTAGTTTGTGTTTTCTTTATTGCTTCTATTTTTCAAGTCCTGAACAGTTTTATTTATTTACTATACCTGTTAGACTGTATTTTTCTGTATTTCTTTAAGGGATTTATTCATTTCCTCTTTAAAGGACCCATTATCTTCATAAGATTGGATTTAAGGTTATTTTCTTGTGCTTCAGCTATGTGAGGATATCTAGTACTTGATGTTGTAAGATAGCTAGGTTCTGGTGGTGCCTGACTCTTATAGAGTGTGTTCTTATTCTTGCCTTTAGCTATATGGTTTTCCTTGGTATTGACAGGCCGGGTAGTCACTGATGTCAGCAGGCCTCTGATAGTCACAGATGGCAGCATGCCTCTGGGAATATAGGAAGAGCTGTAGGCCAGGCAATGGAGGGCACAGAGGACCTCAGATGATATTTGAATAGTTACTAGGTAAAATCTGGTTTTTTTTTTTGACAACTTTAACTAGTATATAGCTAGTTCTTTTATATAACACTAAATAAAATTTTGCTTGTGAGAAGTGAAAACACTTTCATTTCTTTTTATCTTTTCCTAGACCACCATCTATTACATACCTTAGGATCAGTGTGTTTAAAGAGAATGCACTCAGCAAACACTGCTAATTAATTATCCTTCCATGTGTTGACTTATTTTAATACTAAGGCACATTAAAGCAGAGGGCTTCATGAAAAACAAAATCTACAATTGACTACAGAAGCCTCAGAAACTAAGCGTGACTACAAAATTCCTGAAGCAATTATCATTTTAAAAAATAACTTAAATGTCACCATAGATATTCTCAGGAACTTTGTCAATAGAATTCCCAGTTGAGTAACAATCACAGTTAAACACACACTGCTGAAGTTGTGCCTAATTTAGAAGGAGGCAGCTTCATGAGAATGAAACAGGAAAGCTATTGTGACTCCATTTCTCCAGAGAGAAGCTGTACTGAGGAAGCTATTGCAAAAAGAAAATTGATGTCAGCCCAGCAGCCTCTGATCTGAAGAAATCAAAAAATAAATAAATAAGGGAAGCTACCTAGTAAAGCTTTTCAAATTGAGCTATTTTGTGGCAAAAATAGCACTGAAGAAATAAACAGTAGCCAGTAGGAGAGTTTTGTAGGTTAGACTAAAGTATTTTTTTAATTAGATATTTGACTATTCAGCCAATGGAAATATCTGACCAAACAAATTACTGTTCCTCGGGAGATAGGTTAGTTCTGGAGGGACAAAACCATCATTTTTCCATGTCAGATAAGTGTGTTCCTGTAGTCCATTTACACATACAGTCTATCTGAAGCTTTAAGACTTCACAATTAGGATTATGCTGGTACTGTGACCAAACAGATCCTTGAGGCTCATAATGAAAAATAGCTTGTGTACATTGAGAGCACTGATCTCAAGCAAAGTGACATTTTTAATATCACAACATGGAAGAATATATTATATGGATTATTTACAATGGGAAAATCATGGAATTCATATTTAAGGTTAGCATATGCAATTAGAATAACACAGAAATGAACAGTGAGCTTAGGAACTTCTGTAATGAAAATATTAAACCTCTTAATTGTGCCATTTCATCAGCTTCAGTGTGAGAACTATCATTAAATATGTAAATTGGCAAAATCGCTAATGGACTCTAAACATTTAAAGTATTAAAGTGAACTGACAAGAGCTGCCCATTGGAAAGGCTGAGAGCTTTAATGCAGTAGTCCCTGATTAAGGTAAAATTAAGAGGCATTTAATATTTTTAAAACATAAAATTATGTTAGTAACTTTTAAAAAGGTAATCATCACAAAGAGGCAATGGAACAAAAAGGAGAAATATAATTAAAATAGCAATAGTACACTCACTCTCAATGTTGGATGTTTAGGATCAGTAGTAGTACCTGTAGTTTGGGGACCAGCTGAACAATCTGTCAATCTTGGTAAGAGAAGAACAAAGACAATGGTTTTATCTCTCTATTTCAGTAAATAGTTTTCAGTAAGTAGCATACTCAGAACATCTCAACTGTAGAAGACAGTGTTGCAGTAGCTTATTTTTATGTTAGGAGGGAAACAAAGTGCATCTTTAAAGTCAACTCTGCTTATCTTATTTTTCCTTTGAAGACTTGGGGACTGTGACAGTAATATGGTGCCCATGTTCCTTGTACCCCACTCAGCGAGCAGATTTCATTCCAACTTGCCCTAAGTTATCTGTGTACTTTTCCAGCTGCTTTTGCCACAGTCCTCTGAAGTGCGGTTTTCTACTCGCTAGCATGCCTGCACTAGAGAAGCTCAGCTATGAGTTGATGAATGAGTCATAGAAAGAAATGCTGTGCAGGACATTTGTGAACAATTTATTATTTGTAGCAAAGGGAATTAAGCTATGCAAGGAACTCACCTATAGATAAGATGGTTCATTCTCTTGCTAGGAGTCAAATCATGCAAGTTCCAGATCTCAGGTATCAGAGATGATCCTTTTGTGTTAACTGGTGATATGATAAGGGGAACAATAAGGCTCATAGTCAGAATGTTGACTTAGAAGTTTAAAACAAAACCACAAACATAATGGCCCAAACCTGCAGAAAAAGTGAGACATGAGCTTCCAATATCATATTTTAGTATGAAGGTACTAATTATATAGATGATTATATATATACACCATAAAACTTGGAGATCCTTTGACATTGTTAAGGCATGCATAAAGTTCCCAGAGTCCACTTCTATATTTGAATTATGTTATTCTCTATGACATGAGAGGAATATAGCATACTACGATGTTCTTTAGTAATCACTTCAAAACCAATATTTTTAAAGAAACCTTTTTAGATATAACATATTAGATGTGTTGTTGTCACACATTCTTTCTTCTGAGAGGATTTTGTAAAGGAAGGAGAACCTACCTAATAAGCTTAGAAAGTATAGAGTTTTAATAAACTAAACTAAACTAAACTAAACTAAACTAAACTAAACTAACCTGAGTTTCTCTGATTCTGCCTTTTCTACCAAATTTAAAAGGCACTGTAGGTAGCAGTATTAGGTACTTTTCTGGCTGCCATGACCAAGTAAGCAATATGAAGCAACTTGAGGGAGGGAGGGAGGGAGGGAGGGAGGGAGGGAGGGCGGGAGTCAGGGG
>NW_021604616.1:2894902-2930559 GCF_004785775.1 Grammomys surdaster | reverse complement strand
AAAATAGGGTGAACAGGAAGAGAGCTACATGATCAGACCTCAGATTCTGATACTGATGATTCATTTATTCCAGCAAGCTCTATTTCCCATTTTCCCATTAGTTCTATAAGCTTCTAGAATAGTACTCTTCTCTAGAATGCAAGAGTTAAATGATTGACTCGATAGCGACATTTCACATTCAAGGTACAACAGTAGCCAGAAGGATGCAAACATATGTAAGTCCTATATTCAACATCCTTTCTAGTTAGCTGTGTGTTAACATGTGTCTGTGGTAGAACCTGAAGGCAAGTTTTAGATGTGCTTTAGCCTTACAGAACACTAACAGTGAAATCTACTTGTAAAGATGGCTTCATGAATCAGGTAACACTTAGAACCAGAGGGGACTAGGAAAGCTCTGCTGTCAACCATGACCAATAAGCACCTGTAAAGAAATGGGAAATAAAACACAGGAAGAGCTGGAATTGTTACATCTAGATATTTGATCTATCTGACCATGATGTGACCAGTTAGCAGACTCTGATTAACTGAAGCTCAGATGCCTGAAACTGGATGAAACTCATTGTTATAATGTTATCCTTTAAGTTAGGTATTTGGCTTATTGATATTGGTAAATTGTAGCATATTGTAAAGGGACTGAAGAATTAACTTGAGAACAGCAAACCAGACCTAAAATACTTTTCTCCAAATAATAGTCAAACTAAACAAGACAAAAGTAGCAGTTGGGCCACATGTTCTTATTAGTCCTATGAATACTTTATAGGTTTCTATATCACTAGTATGATGTTTGGGAGTTCCTGGAGACCACATCAGTTTCAGTAACTTCTTAGAAATGTTATTTATATAAAAAATTTCTTAAGAAATTTATATTTTTAGAATTTATAAAAATATGTTATATTCATGTTATGTTTTATTACATGAGCAGTTTTAGATTAGAATTACTGTAGACGGAAGATGCACAGTGCATGAGAAATGAAGTACCTATCCTCTTTCAGTGGAAGCTTGCAAAATGCTAAATCTCCTATCATTTGTGACAAGGAGACGGTGTTGCCAACTAAAAGGCTCCCTCAACTCTTGTGTTCAGAGACTTGTCAAAGAGATAGTTATGTCAATATGAAATTCTCATGTGGTAAACATTTACTTGGTCTATATATTTGGAGAGTACATAGTCTCACTGATACAGCATGGCTCTCACGCCTCTTGATGAGCAAGGTAAGACATTCACTAGAGTGTTAATACAAAGTAGGTAATGGGAATGTATGCCCCACATATACAAAACCATTCCAATCAGGCTAGCTCAGAGATCTTTTGTTTATTCCCTGTGATACAGCAGTTCCCACCTGGGGATTTCTACCTCATTGGGAAACCCCTCTTCCCCAAAATATTTATATTTTAATTCATAACACTAGCAAAATTACAGTTATGAAGTAGGGACAAGATAATTTTATGTTTAGGGGGTTATGATAACATGAGGAACTATATTAAAGGGTGCAGCATGAGAAAGGTTGAGAACCACTGGCGTAACATAACAGTCATTGTTAGATGATGAGTATGGGCATCCAAACCCGTTGAGTGAACCAGATCTCTCTTTCCCCGTCTCACTTCTCATAGGCGTTTTATCTGCCTTTGTTAGCTCAAATGCCTCAGTTATAGTTCTGAGTTTTGTCTTCTGCGTAGCACTCACTCACTATCTCCCACTGCCTAAGACAAGAGGTCCTGTCTTCTAGGACAGCCTTAAATGTCCATTATTTAAGAGTAGGGCCTTTGATTTTAAGTGCCAAATGAAATATCTAGCACATAGGAAGTTTTCATTATGTTTATTTTGGAAGGCTAAGTGACAAATGAAGCTTGCCTCATAGTAAATATTATTTTCCCTATCATTGCTATCATAGGTGTCTTTAAATCTTTACTGATTAGATAGAATTTTTTAAACTATGCTTCAAAGTTTATTTAAAATTTCCTTCCCACCCAAAAGCCTCATGAAACCTTCATGGAAAGAATCCATATATCCTTAAGTATGTTCTTATACGTTAATTTGCTTCTGAGATGCACTGAATATGTTCCACCTAGCAGTAAAGTTGATTTCAGGCGTATCCTTTTATCTAGAGAGACACTGGGTTTTAAGAACAGAGACCTTGATTTTACCCTCATTTTTACAGTACCCGGTATTCCCACTTTAATGTGCTGCTTCAGGTTATAAGATTAAATTGAACATGCAGTGATTTATTCATAATTTTTCTCAAGGTCATATAACAATGTAAACTGGAACAAATGAATATGTAGCTAATGTCTAAAATGGTCTAATTGTTTATATCAGTCTGGATCTCAGGAAAGTGGCATTATTTGCTTTCAAATTAGAGTAAATGAAAAGTAGACTGAACTGAGCACAGAAGAACATGGTGTTCAGAACAGCTGTACTGTGTCCTCAACGGAAAAAGCTAAATTATAATTATAGGCGTATTTCATCTTCCCTGCCTGTGTATGCTTTTGAAGATTCTCTTCACTTCAGTGCTTTGGAGATTTCTTTGTCCCAATGGGTCTGAAAGTGGATTGATTACTCTTGCTGACATCTACTGTCTCAAAATATTTGGAACCAGCCTAGAAAATCTAAAACTGGTGAATCTTTTGGTATTTACACTTCATTACTATACATATCAAGATACTAAAAATTAAGGTATGAAATAACACTGTAGGCATGCCACCTGGTTAAGGACCCAGATATGCACAAAGTGTTGGAATTTTAAATGGATCTGAGATATGAAGAAACAGTAATTGATGTTTAAATTCTTTCAGATCTAAAGAGAACCTCTTTTCTTGTTCTTGCAACTTTCTCCTTATTGGAGTCCATTTTAAGTATTCTGTCTTTCTGTATTTTACCAACCCATCTTCTAATCTTGGATTACTCAAATACATTTGCATATGTGTATGAATATGAAGGTTTACCTATATATACATTTGTGTTGAAACTAGAGAAGGCCATGCTGCATGTGTTTCTCTATCATACTCTTCCTTCATAGTTTAAGACAGGCTCTTTCACTGAATTTGGAGCTTGCCAATTCAGCTTGGATTGGGAAGACAGGAAGCCCCTGGGACTTGTTGACTCTGGCTCCCCAGTGTTGGGATTATCATATTATGCACGTGGCAGGCATTCTACTGCTTTGCTTCTTCTTCTGTTATTGTTGTTTGTCTGCCTATTTGTTTGTTTATCAACTTGCATGTTGGTACCAAAACTTCTGTCTATCTTCATGCCTAGGCAGCAAGCAGTTTGCCTGATGGACTATCTCCTTAGCCCTTCAAATGTTTTTAATAAGCATCCAGAGTGTGCATATAGTACTTTGGTATGATAAAAACACTACCATGGAGGAAATTGTTTAATCTTAATAAAATTGTATAAAGTCAATGCTCAACACTGTCTAGGAACCTGATATTTTCTGGGAATATATACATAGGAGGGTTTCCACCTTTGATTAAATATTACATGTGTTGAGAGAGAATAATCTGTGTATGCCAAAACATAGTTTTTAGCTTATAATAAAGGAATACATCTAAGACTACAGAAATAGCTGGGAAACAAGTTAGCTCCTGAAGGAAAGGGGATGCTGCACAAGGAGGTGGAAGAAGAACGCAAGGAAGAAGGATGAGGAATCACACATGCCCAGGATGCTGGATATCTATTGGCTGTAAGGAGAAGCCTTCATTTGGAAGTACTGGTCAGGATTAACCACTTCTCAAATAGAGAAAGAGGTGCCCAGGCTTTTGTTTATAGTTAGTTTTCATTCCTCTGAGCACATATTACAGCCTCATCAAATACACCAAATATATTTTCCATGTACTGGGACTAGGATGAATGAGCCTAATCTGGAGAACAGTCACCAAATAAGAATTTTTTTTTATAATACTACTATATAAATAACGTACTAGGCCACTGTGCAAATGGAAACATTGTAAAAAATTAAGCTGGGAAAAGTTTCCCTCTTTCCTATTTATTAAGATCAGGAAAATGCTGTACATATTTGCCCTGAGATTCTCCACATCTCAACTTTGCATGCTTGCCTCAAACACATGTATTTTTAACCTGTAATATGAAGGTACTTGACAATTTTGTATAATATAAATGTTTTAAACTCATTATATATTTGAAGATGACGTCGCTCCTTAACACAGATTGCTAAGGGTAATACTTGTCCCACTTTCAACAGATGAACACATTTTTTGACTTATGATAATTTTTAAACTACACTCTTAATACAGACCTAAGTAAAAAATTTGAGTATGGTGCTGAGCACTCAGTAGACCCCACCATACACATAGGCTGTGATGTTAGAACGATGGGCCATAACAGGAAACTTTAGAGCCATTGCTTACCATTACACACAGTACTTTAGAAATGGATGAAAGAGTAAAGTAAGGGCTGTAGTTATATTTTCCTTAAGTAGGTACAGATCCAACTCTTCCTTTGAAGGATGCCTCTGTTGCTAACACACCTCTCTGCATTTTCAGGAGAATGTTGAAGGTGAAGACTGCAGCCGTTGCAAATCTGGCTTCTTCAACTTGCAAGAGGGTAATCAGAAAGGCTGTGAGGAGTGTTTCTGTTCAGGGGTGTCCAACAGATGTCAGAGTTCCTACTGGACCTACGGGAATGTAAGGATGCTCATTGCTCTCTATGCCCTGCCTCATGCACCTCCTTCTCTGTTACTTTTGTTCCATTGTAGGAAATTGAAAGAAAAAAAAAACATGACAACCACAGAGCAACTCTATATACAATCTATACTTGTCCAAAATGAAAGTGCATGGAATTTCATTCAAAGGGTTATTTCTGTATTTTTGGCTCCAAGCCTTTCAATTTTATATGTAGCCTAGAGAGATGACTCAGTTCTTACCACTCTTGAAGAGAACTAGAGTTTGGTTCCCATTACCCACATCAGATGGCTCACAGTTAATGCAACTCTGGCCTCAGGGGATCTTATGCCCGTTTTTGGCTTCTGTGGGCTCCCATACTTGCAAGCACTTACCTTACCCACATACGCATATGTGCCTGCACTTGTATATATACACAACTAAAATAATCTTTATTAAAATATTCTTTTAAATGTACAGACTGAGTCCTCTCTGAAGTTGATACAACCCTTGTCAAGTCCCATAAGTGAAAACGTAATAAAAATCATGTTGCTTTTATCCTAAGCACAAGACGTATGAAAGGAAATGTAAGATCACAATAGTAAATATTGCAATTCCATTCACCGACACGATCCGTGTGCCACTTAAGAAAAAAACTGACTTATTAGTTCTTTAGCAATAACTAAGCATGTCTTTCTCAAAACAAACATGTTTTATGTTTGCCCACATTGCTCACTATGCTTCCCACTGCCTGTCTGTGGAGAGCCACTTCTTCCCTGAAAGAAAACACGTGAGTAGTAAATGGGCTCTAGGAATTGCCATAGTTACTTTGGCTGGGCTTTGAGTGCAGAGCATAGAGGATTCAGGCTGGAAAGAGACCTTCAGGGTGGGTGAGGAAGTAAACTTCAGGAGAGAGGCCACTGAGACACTTGGTATTCTACCGAGACAGCTATTAATAGATTGTGAACAGCAGAGTAGCATATCACGGTCATGTTCTACAGGCTGCTGTTCTGAAAAGCTGTCTCCTAAACACTTTTTTTTTCTCCCTGCTTTGATCTGACCACAAATCTAGAACACAGTCATCTAATATTGATGTCTATGTTGCTTTTAAGCCATGTTTGAAATAAGTAGTTTCTGACTGTTCTCTTATATCTAAGTGTGAATATCTGTATGCTTCTCCAATGTATTGATTTCAAAGAAAGCCTCAAGGAAAAAATAATGAATGGACTCAAAGTCTAACTTTAACATTTTGTTTACAGAGTCCTGCATTACATTCCTGACAATGCCACCAATAGATTTAAGTTTCATGGCTTTCCATGGACAAGGCCTAGGTAGCAAGTCTTGTTCTTCAGAACCTGGGTGGACACTCCTACCCAGATGTCTCAGAACACCTGAGGACAGCTAGAGTCAGAAAGGAAACCAGAGGTCAGAATTTACTATTGCCTACCTAGCCAATGGACTTTGACCTGGTTTGACTTTTTCTTTTGACCAAAGTAGTCTTTGCTATCCCAAAGCTTTAAAATTGAACAAAGATCAAATAATCTCTACATAAAAAGAAAATTAAAATTATATTTAATCTATACATTGTTAGTCTTGTTACTCTGATTGCTATCACTTGTAGCATCAATTATGTCTCAGGCAGTAAAATTCTGAAATTGGCTGCCCCTGTCTGAGTAGAGGACTCCTCTCAATCTACGCAAAGACGTCTGGATCAGGACTCCCATCTAATCAACGGTTTATTCTATTCATATATTAAAATTTTGAATAGACTATTGGGAGATTGTGGGAACACTGGACATGGGGACTTGTCAGAGGAAGTAATGCAAGGGGGCCAAATTTTAGGAATGAAGAGCAGGCCATGGATACTCTGCCGACCGGCTGTCATGAGTTAAATGGCACTTCTCTACTATGATCTGCCCACTGTGGTGCACAAATCTGGAACATGGGAGCAAAATAAATTCCTCCCCTCTTAAATTGTTGATATTGGGTATTTGATCACAGAAATAATAAAACTAATACAACTCTGGTGTCTCCTAGCTTTCCAGCTCAGCAAACAGTCTTGTCTAAACTATACAGGATAATTTCAATTGGACGTGGGAGTGTATACCTGTCCTTGACTGAGATACAATACTGTAAAGTAAATCATTACCCATCTTTTATTCCTCCTTTAAAGCGATTCCTTTTCTGGGCCAGGCTATGAGTCTCCAGAGTACTTTTGATCCTATGGGAAAGAATATAGAGAGTTTTGGGAAATGTTGTCATAGCAACGTTCTTGGGAATTCAAATGACCTGGAACATCAAAACAGAAAAATCATAAAGTGGGAAGAATGGAAATATTGAATAAAAGCTACCTTCTTTGACCTGCACATACAATTTCCTTTGTTCTCTGCCTTATGAATACATATGCAACACTTGTGAGATATTAGGTTTCATAAGACAGTAAGAAATGCTACTGAAGTGAAAAATATGAAATTCTAAGTCAAATTATTTGATATATTATATAACATTATAACACATCATACAAATTAGAATGGATTTCTATTTTTGCTTTGGTTAGCAAAACGGCCTAAGTTTAAATCCCTAGCACTCACATAAATTGCTGATGCAGTGGGGCATACCAATAACCCCAGCAGTGGGAGACAGAGATGTCAGGATCTTCAGGCTTGAATATTAGTCTAACTAAATCAGCACCAGGGTAAGCAAGAGACTGTGTCTCAAAAACTAAAAGGTAGAAAACAATCAAGAAGACAGGTGATGTTAATCATGAGAGTATGCATGTGTGTGTGCGCACACACACACACACACACACACACACACACACACAGTACTTGGAATCATGGTTTTAGGAAACAGTAAAAACTGATTATGTCGTTCTATCAAGATTCTCAAAAACTTCAATAAAAAAAATAAACAATGACTTCTATGTGAGTACACATGATAAAATTGATGATATCCACAATATACTTAACTCCTAGGTTTTTAAAGTGTCTGGAGCTTTTCCCTACTTGTACTTTTAAAAACCCCGAGAACTATGCAAGAGGGGGGGAAAAAGCTGCTGCTCTTTTTTGTTTGTGTGTTTATTTGTGTTTTGTAAGTGGTGATGTGTTTTCTTTAAGATTCAAGACATGCATGGCTGGTATCTCACAGACCTCTCTGGGCGCATTCGGGTGAATCCCCAGCTTGATAACCCTGACTCGCCTCAGCAGATCAGCGTCAGTAATGCTGAGGCCCGGCGAGCCTTGCCAGATGGATACTACTGGACTGCACCAGCTCCATATCTGGGAAACAGAGTAAGTCTATTTTTGACATTCTTCCTGCAACTGTATTTTAACTGATCTATCTAGAAGGTGAGTTTATTTAATAATTTTAAATTAAATCAAACCTATACTGTATTACATTTACAGAAGCAACTAAATGAGATCAGGTTGAGCATTCTCCATGTGGCATGCCTGATGTAATAGGAGACATCAAAGGCCTATGGCACCCTTAGATTTTAATTTAAGTTCCAGGTAAATTTTTGAATGACTCAATATTAATGAAATCTCTAGAGATTTTTGAAAAACATATTCTAGACATTGGAAGAAACTATGGTGTGTTTATTTAAATATAACTGCTTTTACAGTAGTCTAGGGTGGCTTTTTTTTTTTTTACAAAGTTTTCCTTATCTGTTTCAATTTTATCTCAAAACTGATAGGCAAAGTAGTTACCTTTACCCTTCTATCTAATATGCATGTTAACTGGAAAAACTGATTTATTATGTATCTATTTCAATGCTTGATATGAGATATATGCAAACTACATGTTTTCTAGAAGTTGGAGACAGAAGAGTCCTGAACTTACCATATTGAAAGCACATGTTGTGTTCAAGCACTTATATGTAAAATTCACACACAGATAAACAAGGAGGGCAGCCTTGAAAATTCAGTGTGTGTGTGTGTGTGTATGTGTGTATGTGAAGCTTTTTTTATTGTACATGAATTCCCGCTAAATACCAACATATTGGTATTTAGAATTCTGTTTTCTTTTGCCAAACCATTTGTTAAAAACTAAATTTAAGTATTTTGTGAATATTTTTCTGGTAATGAAAATTGATACCTTGTTATAGATTAAGTTACCTCATTATACCAGAAGCTGGTGATGGTATTTTTGCTTCAGTTAGCAGAAGGACCCGAGTATAAATCCCTAGCACGCACATAAATTGCTGGTGCAGTGGGGCATACCAATAACCCCAGCAGTGGGAGACAGAGACGGGAGGATCCTTGGGCTTGAATACCAGTCTAACTAAATCAGCACCAGGGTAAGCAAGAGACTGTGTCTCAAAAACTAAAAGGTAGAGAGCCATGAGGAAGACAGGTGGTGTTAATCATGAGAGTGTGCATGCAGGGGACAGTATCACCTGTCACCTCTAATAACAGTATTAATATTGAACAAAAACCTTCATTGGTTAAGTAAACAAAAGTATACTTATAATTATTGGATGTATTGCATAATATGTGAATAATGATACAGAAATAATAGTAACTCATGTTCTGCTCAGTGAATGGGAATTTGTAATTTTAGTTGATTGAAACATTTCTACTCATAGCCAGGTTCATATTTTTAACAGGCTTCTCCATGCTACTATGAAAAAATGTGTAAATGAATAAAGTAGGTTTTCAATGAGCATGTATTTAAAGGAGACAACATATGTTGCATAAAATTCAGTAGCTGTGATAAAAATGTAATTAAACTTTTATTTGCTGGACCCTTTATGACATGGAGTCATTTTATCCTATTTAGAAATCTCCTCTATCCCTGACAAGAACAAAACAGCATGCGGCTTGAATTTCTTCTGCTTAACATTGCCAAAAAGTAAAAATAAAAATAAACTTCTTTTTACTCCTGAAAGGAGCTTAAGGAAGAAATTTGGGTCAAAATCAGATGAGTTTCAGATCTAGCCTTCCTTTCTTCCTTTTTTCCTTCTTTCTTTATTTCTTCCTTCCTTCCTTCTTTCCCCTTCTTCCTCTCTCATACTATGCTAAAATTTATTTAATTAAGGACAATTATGAATAGAAATTACCATTATCATATTTTCCATTATTTCTCTTTTGGTCATATGCCTTTTCTTTCTGTTGGCTGAAAATCAAACCAACAGAAGGAAAGCAGGCAGATGGGATACTAAATAACAGGAGAGCAAAGAATTTGGACACCCTGTTCACAGTGATTGAATCCCAGAGATAACGTCCCTCCTCTGGCTGAACTGTTTCTTCTAACCACCCACAATGAAACACTTCATATTCCACAGCAGATCTTTTAGACTCCACAAAGCCCTGCCTGCTTCTGTCCCCATTTCCATTCAGTGAGCAAAACGATGGTAACGGAGTGTGCAAATTGTTTGACTATGGAAGGCATTTTCTAGTGTACCGTGGAAGCCCTCAGTGGTTTGCTGTCAGCCCTCTCAGTATGAATGAAACAATTTGCCTTAATAACTGAACCATATAAATTTTTGATACTACAATAATACTGTCAGCTCTCAGAAATTACCACAGTACATCTTAACTGTCATGTCATATCACGTAAATTATAGTCATGATGACACACTTAGCTTGCTTGATTTAATATCTTGCTAAGGAAATGGAAAATTGTAGGTCCTTGTTTGTAAATTCAATAAAGCCACTTTTCTAAATAGTTGAGGCTAAATTTTTTTTTTTTGCTAGTAATTGCCATTTGAATAAGAGCCACTGCCAGAATCTGATAGGAATAGTACATCATGATTTTCTTTTAAATCTGTTTAATTACTTAGTTTTACTGATAGGCGTGGTTTGTAGGCTGTGAGTATATGATGTTCCCTCTACTGTTTTTAGTGTTAATTCATAAAGTAAAAATTTATTTATGAGATATAATCACTTTTTGCTAAATATAGATGGAACAGGTTCAGGAATGTTTTCTTATCTGTGAAGTTATACGGCTGCTTGCAATAGAAGGGAGGGATGCTGGGAAACAGCTCTTGCCTCTTAGGATGCTAACCACACAGAACACAAGAGCCCTTTCCTGGGACACACTGTGGTAGCACACAGGTCACCCTGTTTGTCATCCAGCTCAAGAGCACAAGCCAATTTAATAAAGAGTACATTTTATCCTGTGACACAACACTGCTCTGTGGGAAATAAGCCGTATGTAAGGGGCCATAGGACTATCTGTGGATAGTGGATGAAGCTCCGAAGAACACTACCCAATGGTGTGGCCACCATAAAATTTGACTTTCTCAAATATGAATTAATTCTTCAATAGTAATCATAACATGTTTTCTTCTTCTCCAACATGAAAGATAGCAGGCATCACTGGCAGATTTTATTTGTTTATTTGTTTGTTCTATTTTTTATGCAATTTCCCCATCTAATTCTCAGGGATGTTAAGTCAGTTATCCATTGGTCTATTGGGTTGCAGTGGGTTCGGTCTTATTTTCATAATCCTGTGCAAGTGTTCCTGCTTGGTTCTAGGGTATTTGCGGAAGGGTAGATGAAAACAGGCAGTGAGGAGGAGTCAGAGGACAGAGAATCCTTAAAGCAGCTGCTGTTAAGAAACGGCTTGGAAATTTCAGAGCTAACCTAATTTACTTCTTTAGAAAACTCAATGCGGCAGGAATACTGATGATGTCACTTACTTAGGGTTCCCCTAGCAGACTGAAATAGCTGGTGCAGCATCCAAAAGTAGTTCTCTGTGTCCATAAAATTTTCTGAAAAATGGCTTCAGTAGCGTGCTTGGTTTTGTTCTTTCTCTGCTGTTAAAGTTTGAAGTTCTGTCTGAACATTATTGAATTAACTTTATGTGATTTCTTTTTTACAAAAAATAATTTTCTATACCACCATCTTGGATTTCTTTGGCTAGCTTAGAGAAACATTTCAGTTTATTCTGATGCTCATAATGCCTACAGTTAGGCATTAAGGTCCTCTTGATGAAAGCCATTCCACAGTGCAACTTCCCTACATGAGAAAGTACCATGGTTGACTTTCTTTAGAGAGACCACATTATATCTGTGTATCAGAAGAAAGTAGATGCTGGAATGGCTCAAACAGCAATGATCTTATTATATAAAAAGTCCACAGAAAACACCTGGATTGATGGTACCTCCTTAAACAAGAATCAAAACAAAATTATTTTGATTAGGCTGTTGACCTCTGAGTGGGAATTTGCATGAGAGTTGAAAGCCATTTTCAGGGCTATACATTTAAAAAAAGATAAAACAGTAACAATAATAATTCTACATTTCTCAGTATCCTTCAAAAGTAGAGTTCAAGCTGGGCAGGGTAATGATGCGGGAAACCCAGAACACTAGTAAGGTGGATCACATTATTTTGAGGTTACACATGGCGACATAGTGACTCTAGGAAAGACTGAGTGAGACGTTGTGAAAAAAAAAAAAAGCAACCAAAAAGTGGAATTTGACATTCTCTTCTCTACCTACAATTCCCTCATTCTCTTCTCTACAAACAATTTCACAATTTCCTCTAACTTAAATGTTAGATTAAGTCGAATGGACTACTAAAATCACTATGAATGTGGAGAAAGACCTCGTCATAAACATTATCAGACTGAGTTACCTGTAGTCCTTTTTAATTTCGAAAACCAAACCTATCAATAATGATTAAGAAATAAAGTAAGATCTAGGAACTGTTTTCTGCCTGGAATAACATATATAAATTGTTATGGATAAGTGAGAGAATAATGTTAAAACATCAAAAAGACCAGAAAAATCATTCATTGACTATATTTACTATGCAATCTGCTATGCAAAAGTACCTACCACCAAGAAGGGCTCAAGGTCACAAGGAATAATCTCACAATAAAGATATGTCATTCCTGTAATATTAGTTTGATATTTACCTTAATTCTTCTAGAAAATTGGTATAAAAAAGAGCATTCTGATACTTATATGTGTTTTTTTTCCCTTAGTTTATAATGAAACAGGTACAAAGATCTTTTTTTGTTTGTTTATAATTAAGCAAGTTAAGTTAGCTAAGGAAACATTCAGTTTAATAACTAAGTTGTTAAAATAACTTGACAAAAATAAATTAATAAATTCTTAGGACTATTTCAGCATAAATAGGTTGTGGTTTGGTTGGAAACAAAACTAATAAAATCTAGGATGAGATCAATAAATTGTACTGATCAGGCCAGAAGAGCCAATGGCCACCATAATTATATACATTTGTCATGTAATATATTCACTCAGCTGTGAATTTGTGTTTTCATCTGTGTTAATCTGTACAGTCAAATTCATTAGTCAGTAAACCAAAATATCTTCACTAGGAAAACAACAAAGGCACACTTGGTATCTAAATATGTACCACCCTTCACAGTTAGGCATTGTTCAGACATTTACTTACTTACTTACTTACTTACTACTTACTTCTTTGAGTAATTGGCTTTCAATCAAAGTAATGCAACAACATATCCAACAGGAAGCCTATAAGCAGAGATAATAAAGAGTGGGAAGCTGTATACCACTCGTCTCAGTTCTTGGGAGACTGACGCAGGAGGTTTGAGTTCAATCCAGCCTCGATATAGGACTCTATATCAAGCAAAGACAGAAACAGAGATATTAATATATCTGAATATAAATGAAAGTAATGGAATGCAAATGGCAACAGAGGAGACAAAGGCCCAAACTTGATATTACAAGGAATAGAATGAGAAAAAAACCCCACAAGGAACAGAATGAAGATAAAATTAAGCAAAAGGAGGAACATGACAATGTTAGAAAAATGTAAAGCAGGGAGTTTGTGGTGATTGCATAATCAGTAAAGTGTCTGCTGTATAGGCATGAAGACCTGGGTTCAAATCTCTAGTCTCCAAATAAAGGTCATATGTAGCAGTTCTTGACTCTAACCTCAGCACATAGAAGGCAAAAATAGGTATGTCTCTGTGGCTCACTCAACAGCTAATCTATCTAAATTGGCAAGGTCCAGGTTCAGTAAGGGACCTAGTCTCAAAACAATAAAGATGGAAGCCAAATGAGAACACCTGACATGGACTCAGCTTCCACACACTCAAAGACACATGTACACATGCAAATGCATGCATGAGCATGTACACACAAAAAATAATAATTGAAATTACTTCAAAAATTCAAGAGGAAACATCAGGAATAGATAAGGTCAAAACATGGAAATTTAAATACTAAATTTGACTACCTTAAAATAATGAAATAAAGTGCAGTGAAGTGACTCTGGTTTAAAATCCCTTCACTATCTTCAGTCTTATAAAAGTCATGAATTTTATGTGGTTTGATATCCTTGATCTAAATAAAACCTTGACCAGGGAGGTAAGAACATGAAACTCATCATCAAAAGTTATACATGAAAACAGGCAAATGCCCTTTAGCAACTGTTGATACAAAGGTTTAGAAAGTTAATAAACAAAAAGACTAGTTCATAAATGCTCCCCCATTCAAACACTTGGGTTCTAGCTAGATTGAAAATGAATGACAGTAGGATAGACCGTGGGTCTGGAGCCAAGAATTATCTGCAGGGGAAAAGGTAAGCTACAGAGTCTTACATTTCATCATTTATTAAAATGAACTTCAGCCAGAAACAAAGATTAAAACTTTACAATCACACTAAATAAGCTCTAGGAAGATAATGCTTTGGGATTTCTGCTTTTGACCATGACTGACTAACAGGATCTAGATTTACTTCCTGGGTTTAAATCACAAGAACACTTGACCAAAATTATGGGACTGAACTCTTCATAGTACTGAGCATTAGTTGGTAATGTAATACAATCATTGAGAAAAGCAGAGCAAAGAATTCAGGGTTACAGGTGCCTCAGATTAGTACCTGGACCACAGTTTCTAGAGTCAAAGGAAAATCTCAATAGAGCCAAGCAGAAAGCCTGGCCGTCATGGAGGCTAACTCATCGAGAGTCTGCTCAGCAGAATGTAAAAGAAGAACAAGCTGCTGAAGGTAGAGTTGAGCTTAAGATCTGCACGTCTGCAAGGAGGGGCCCAACTGCTAAGTGGCAAATGCGTGAACTAGCTAAAACTGCTGTAAGAGTCACCAAAATGTAGTGGTTGGGGAAAAAATGCCTGGAACAAAACTTGTTGCCTAGAGATGACTTGCTTTCCTATGATCCAATCTAGAATGCCTACAACGTGGCAAGGACATCAGATAAAGAGTCAAAGGATGTTTTCTTAGTAGAGGAACTAAATTAGCTCTAGACCACAGATAATTTTCATTCATGCTAGCAAACAATTCCCAAAGGCAAGTCTGGAGAGGATTTCCTGAAAAGAATTATCATTTTCTAAAAAGTGAACTGTATACCAAAACCAAGTCCAATCCCATGAAAGTACAAAAAATTCAGGACTAAGCAGTCTAGAATTCACCATGTCTGGTATCACATAAGATATTATGGAGGCACACGAAGAAGTGGAACATATGAATCATCACTGGGAGCAAAATTAGGTCAGAGAAAGAGACCCTTAAATAACAGGACGACGATAATGAATGATAGAATCAGATTACTAAGTGTCTTAGTTAGGGTTTAAAGAGACACTATGGCCATGACAACTTTTACAAAGGATAACATTTAATTTGGTCTGGTTTACAGTTTCAGAATTATAGTCCATTATCATCATGGTGGAAAGCATGGCACTGTGGAGACACACTTGGTGTTGGAGGAGTCAAGAGTTCTACATCTTAATCCACAGGCAGCAAAATGGGACGGTCTTCCACAGGAAGAAGCTCTGATTCCATACTGGGTGGAGCTTGAGCATAGGAGACCTCAATGCTCATCCATACAGTGATGTACTTTCTCCAACTAAGCCAAACCTACTCCAATAAGGCCACACCTCCTAACAGTACCACTTCCTAAGCATTGAAACACAGGAATCTATGGGGGCCAAACTATTCAAAGCATCATAGGAAGAGAGTAGATAAAGAAGTAGATGCTGGGATCTAATGAGTGATGCAACATGCAGAGAAGAAAAAAGACAAGAGACAGCAGATTCGTATCTGTGCAAGTCATTTGTCAAGTTGATAAGATAAAGGATCATCTGTAAGGTGCCCATCTGGTAATGAATCTGGGGATTAGCTTGTTTGTGTTAATTATAGAACTGAAGAGACCTGCCCACTTTCTGAGCAGCAGCACTATCTAGCTAGCATCCCGGGTTGCACCGATAGATAAAGAGGACCAAGTAACAACATATCTGCATCCGTTCATCTCTCTTTGATTCCTGATGACAGATGCTTCAAGCTCAGGTACCCATGACTTCTTGATAGACTGTAGCTTTGACCTGTGAACCAAATAAACTCTTTTCCGCTAAAGCTGATTTTGTCAGAGCACTTTATCACACTAAGAGGAAAAGAAACTAAGAATTGTCAGTTTGTAAGACAATCGGGGTATTGGTGCCAAACCTCATGTGATAGTACTAAGAGGCCTTTGGGAAGTGATTTACTCATTTCCATGTAAATGGTATCACTGTTCGTATATTAAAAGGTAAAGGAATCTGTCCTGGCCCTTAAGAATGCAGGGTTGAGCTTTCTGTCTTTTTAAAAAAGTATTCTTTTTATTGAAAATAGATTATTTTACCTATATGTTCTGATTATGGTTTCCCTTTTCTCTACTCCTCCCAGTTTCTCCACACCACCTCACCTATCTGGGTTCATCCCCTTTTTGTCTCTTGTTAAAAGATAACAGGCTTCTACTGGATACTAATATAATTAATACAATCATAAGGTAAGATAAAACAAAACCATATCAGCATAGGACAAAATACATGGAAAAGAGCATAAGAAAGGGCATAAAAACATATAGACAGAGAGAGACGCACTCATTTGAATACTCAGGAATCCTATAAAAACACAAAACTAGAAGCCATAACACATAGCAGAGAAGCAGCCTTCATCAGATATTGAATCTACTGATTATTTGATGTTAGACTATTATCCAAACTGTGAACAATCAATTCATGTTATTTGTGAGTGACTCCATTTATGATATTTTCTTACAGTAGTTATAGACTAAGATTTTGCAAACTAAAATATAATACAAAGATATTTTAAAGTTTTCTTTCTTATTTTGAAAAGTAAAAGGCAACAGAAATAAGTAAGCAAGCAAGCAAGTAGTGTCAATATAATTTTTTTAACTAGACCAAAATATCTTTGAAAAATGAAGACAAAGATTTCTTTTAGAGAAATAAATCACATAGAGAGCTACATTAGAGGAGATAAAGAAAGTTCTTAGGGCAAGAGCACAAGCCATATCAGATGGAAATTTAGCCCTGTAAGACAGATTATATGTATTAAAAAATAAACAAAAGAGGGTTTTTTTCCTTTCCTACCATCACTAGTTGGAACAAGACCTCTGGCTCGCTACCTTTTTAGCCCTTAGGTCAAACACAATGTTTATTGAATAAATGACCAAAGACAGCAGCTTAAACTAGAACTTCAAGTCAACCTTGCATAAAATTGCTCTCTGGATTTAGAAAGCAGGAGACTGCAGCATAGCAAGTGGGTTTCAAAAAAAGCATCCCATGCCTTTTGCTGTTCCTTATCTCAAAACCAAAGAGAACACACCAGCTTTCATTTCAAAAGCACACTTCCTATCTCTTCATGAAAAGATATGTCTGTCTTCTGTATTCCATTCAAAACCATTTTACACTTACGTTCCTTGTGAAGACTAGTAGAGGACTAGGGGAGCCAGTGATCAGATTGTTCTGACAAACTAGCCAGTTGTATAGAGGACATGCCCTCCAGAAACCACTATGACATTGAGGAAATAGCTAACCCTAAGTGCAGCTTGTTATACAGTTTCTGAGCCTGTCATGGAGAGAGTTCTCTTGACATTTTACTTGTTGATGCAATGCAGCCAACAGTGTAGATGCTGTGGACTGCAGAGGAAATGGTGCAAAAACTCACAGAGAGAAGATGGCTATCAAGCTAAAGAGAGAAACCTGAAGCAGATTCCTTCCTCACACTGCCCAGAAGATAATGTCTTTGCCAACAACTTATCTCCAGACCAATTACTAATCCCTCATTTTCATGAGAACTCTCCGAAAACAAGTATGTAAAAATAAATAAATAAAGACCTGTTTTAGTAATATTTGTGGTGACATTGGCTAATGTTTTTGACCAAGCCAGCTCAGTCAGTCAACAGGTTCTCCAGTGCAGGAGTGAGGATTAAAAAGAAAAAAGACGATTAGACAATATTGCAGCATGACCCCAGCCAGTTCTGAAGCTGAAGGCTAAGGCAGATTTATTTTTTCTCAATTTTCTTTTAAACCATTTTAATTACATGCAAGTACATAGGTCAGTTCTAGGTTGAGGAACTAGCAATACAAGAGATGCAAATAGTCAAGGAGCAAACAAGGCAATAAACAAAATTGTTTCTAAGGGCTCATCAAGATGACAAAAATATCTGAGCCTACTTCCCTGTCCTAGCCCACAGTATTCATGCCTGAAGCCTACTTCTTTGTTCTAGCCTAAGACTTAGATTCCTGACTGAAATTACTTCTCTGTTTTAGCCTAAAATTAGATTTCTGCCTGAACTTACTTCCCTGTCATGGCCCAATGTCAGATTCCTGCCTAAAGCCTATTTCCTTGTCTTTGGCCAAAGTCAGATTCCTGCCAAGCAGCCCCAAAAGCTCTCCACATGTTTTATTCTGTATATCTTACTCTGACATGAGTTATAAAAATGTATGTTCAATAGTCCCATGATCCACGCAAACTTGGCTTCCATGATTTACAAAACAAGAGTTATAACTGCTTCAGAATTATACAAAGCTCTTTTTGAAAAATGCCCTAGGTACACAAAAGGTTTTCAGCAAAAATAATTTGCTTTACAATTTTTATGTAGCTGTCTGCTATGATCATTTACGTCAGATACAATCTTCAAATCAAGAAAGGTTTTTGTTAAAGAACACTTCTTTGCATGCTTGTTTTTTGCTGACATGATACTTGATGGTAGTGATAGCATTACAAATGAAGATGGACAGTCTGAACATTGATTTTATTCTCAGTAATTTATTCATTTTTACATCCCAATTGCTGCCCTACCTCCTGGTGCACCCCTCACACAGTCACTACCCCAATACCCCTCCCTTTCTCCTCGGAGAAGATGGAGACCACAGATATGCAGCTTATTCTTCATGTGGGTCCCCCAACAACTGGAGCAGTTGCTGTCCTTAAAGCTGAAGGTTGATTTAAACAAGTAAGATTATATGACTTAAATAGCAGCTTTGTAACAAAGAGAAACAGTTGATCTTCGAAATACCTGCAGAATATTTTGCACTTTATGCTGAATGTCTCAGAAAAAAGCTAAGACATATCAAGTCATCTCATAAACGTCCTTCTGTTCTGTTCTTCTCTGAAGACTTGGCAGTAAAAAGATTTGAGTATCTTATGCTCATCAGTCCTGGACCCAAGACATAAGCTTCAATATCTCATGGCAATAATACTAGCACAAATGAAAATGAAACAATTAAGATGAACCCTAACTCAATATAACTGGGGTCCTTGCATGAGAGGAAGTTTACAGACAGGCACACAGCAGGAACAATTGCATGTGAACATGAAAACAGCTGTCTTCAGGCTCAGGAGAGAGATCTAGATCAGATTCTTCCTTCTCAGTGGTACCAGCCTCTCATACTGGTTTCTATTATTAAAATAGCCCAGTCTTTGACATTTTTTATGGCAGCCTTACAAGCTAGATAATAAAATATTAATTATTTTAAAAAACCCAATAGCAGTAATTCTTGATATAGTATTTGTCAAGCAACAGGCAATCGGTCAATTGTATAGAAATCATAGAAACAGATAAGAGCAAGGCCTATAGTCAAATAGAAAAATATTCAACAGATATAAATAAATGGTTCCTTGAAGAAGGAAGAAAATGGCTCTGAAGTATGGGGAACTGTGCTCACTAGTTTTGTATTATGGTGATTACATTGAGGAGTCACTTGTCTTATGTGATATGATAAAGATAAGACAGTAAGTAACATGTTCATTTATGAGGCCTTCCAGAAACAGATCCTCATCAGCCATGGAACATACATTGGTGCAATCCAAGAAACCAACTTTAGAAACTGTCACTGAAGTGGCATGCAAATGCACATATTCCCACAAAATTCCCTTCTGGGCACTTAGCCTAGAAGTCCATATAACTGTACAAAGAGTCACCAATGCATCTTAGCCACTGAAATGTCCATCAATCAATGAGTGACATCATAAAGGTTGTTATAGCCATACAAACAAACAAACAGCATATAGCAGTAAATCAATTAGAATTTCATTGCTTAATAGCTGGAAGATAATACAGAGTGATGGTGATACACAGAGAGTGTTTCTTTAAATGACTAAATGTACACAATGTACGTATGCACACAAACACACATACATATATGACAAGCATTCATCTTCAAGTGGAAGAAAAAGAATATACAACCTTATATGATGACTCAGCTATTTAGGGTCACATCTAACATTTGCATTGAGATGACCTTCTGTCAAAGACTACTCTATTGCTCTTCTCAGGAAAACAATATTGGCAAATTTGTAAAATGATATACGTCAACTAAAATAACTTTAATTTAGATTTATAGTTTAGTCTGCTACAAGCTGTTATTTCTCTTTCTACACTTTGCTGTAAAAATTGATTCTTAAATGTAATCCCTTAATATGTATTAAGCGTCTAGTACTATCTGCTAAAAAGTGATTGGCATGCTTAATTTATCTCAGCAATTCAAACAGCAGTACTTGTATCTTTCCAGATTCTTCAGTAAATTCTTGCTTTTTTCATTAGGTCCTATTTCAGAAGCACACAGGTGACACTGTTATTTCTTGTGTCTTCCTGTCACTTCCAGTGGTAGCAGCTGTGTCAGAACAGGTGCCCTCTTTTACTACTCATTCTGAAGCTCTGAATCTGTGACCCAGTCTGGGCTATAGAGCAGCCCAAACCTAACATTTGCCACATCGAAGGAAGAGCTAGACGATAGGACCCCAATTCAAAATGTGATGAATTGCTAAACAGGTAGTTTTGTGGGTGATTGAAAATTACCTGCAAAAGAGTGCTTATCTCCTTGAGGCACATCGAAAGCTTGCAGAATTGAGCCAATTAGCCTGACTGTCTATTCGATGAGTTGTGACCTATCAGTGGTAATGGCTTATTATGATGATGAATGAAGCCATCGGTCAAACTGAAGCCTCGGCACACAGTCTAGCAGTTCTCTTGAATCATGAGGCTATTACCTCTCAGTCTCATACTGACACCAGTGACAGCCAAAGAGGCAGAGAGCACACATGACTAGACACAGATGATTGTTTCATGACAATGAATATATTTACAGTGATTCCCAAAGAAATGGGCCTTCTTGTATGTTGTGTATTGATACATGAAAGATTTACTGTACTGGCTTCCTCCATTAGGAAACAACCTTCCCTTGGTATAATATTCTTAGATTATAGGACTGGGGATTTTCTTTTGTTAAATTTTTGGTTATTTACAGTGCTTGAACATTTTATTCCTTTTGGTCTCCTTGGTTGTGTAAAAGTTCCAAAGAGTAATACTTTCACTGATGATACATGAATAAATGAATAATTTTTGAAACAAATTCACCTATTAAATTTCATAGTTTATCTTTCATGGGGGCAAGGGGGCTATTTCAACCCTCCTATTCATTTATAGAGAAATTTTATAAAGGCCAACAGTTTAAAAATTACTCAAATGTAGATGCTTTGATTTGGAGCTGTGAAGAAGTATGAAAATTTCTGTAGAAATGTATTAAAGTTGGGTAGTTTCCATATGCTACCATAGCTGACATTTTGGCCGTAGGAAAACTTGAAAGATAGTTATTTCAAATTAAGAATATAGTCTTTTGTTTCCTATAAAGTATTAGAAAAATATGGCTTCTAAATTCTGGAAATTATGAAAAATACCTGTTATTTTATCAAAGCCTTCAGGAGAGACAACATATTGAGTGACTAGAAATAGCAGCTCAGAAGGAGTATGGGGGTGATACTTACAGGCTTTAGTGAGGAACAAGAATTTTGATGCAGTTCTTGCATGACCTCTCTGGGACTGTGTAGAACACATTTTATAAAACCTTGACATTTGTCAACAGGATGGGATAAAGATCTTGAATCACACATTTAAGAACCTGATGCAAATCCATAAGTATGCTGCTTAGATGGATCTTAGTTGAGGAAGAAAATTACCTTGACACTCAAATATTCATTAATTTACAAATAAGGATTAGAAATTATGTTCAGTCCCAATATTGTTTAACACGGAAACAAGGGATTCTGTTGGCCTTTGTTCTTACAAACAGTAGCTTTATGAATGCCATTTAATAACTTTGTTTCATTGTATCCAGTTTCCCTCAAGTGAAAAGTGGATTAATATTAATGCTTCATAGAGCAGTTGTGAGGATTAAATGAACTAACAATCTGTCAATCAACATTGGGTTTGAAAAATAATAGACACCTTCCTGGAGCTATTATTGTTAATGCCAATTGAACTTTATTCCCTTGAGGCTTTACTACCCTTCCCCAAGACAAAAACAGGAAAAAAAGAGGAGCAAGAGAGGGTCAAAAAAATGAGGTAGGGAGAGGAGAAAAAGGAAGAAAGGAGGATGTAGAGGGGGAAGAAAAAGGAAATAGAAAAATGAAAAAAAAAGTGCAAAAAAGGAGATGAGTAGGAAGAGCCCATTAATGTAAACTTAATTTAACGTATTTCGATTATCAAGTGACTATCAGGATGTTTTACAAATCGATGCTGATTCGTTTCTTTGATTTTTTTTTTAAATCTGGAACTGGATTTGAAGGGCTTATCAGCTTTGTTGTTCTAGAAAATGACTTCCTTAGTGAAATGAAATGGAAACAACCAATAGGCAAAAAGGTTTCTGGGCTATGGAAAGTTCTCTAGGCCCTCTACTGCCTCAAGCTTCTTTCTACTCATCTCACAGCAAAAAAAAAAAAAAAAAAAAAAAAAAGATGATTCATGTGTTGTTGTTGTTGTTATTTTGATATCCAATAATTTAAAATTTTCATGCAACTGTTTTGCTTAAAAATTAAAATGCTTTATTTGGCTTTTTCTCCATCCAAATAAGTTAGAGATAAAAATTTTCATATGGTAACACCTAATCTTAATTATTTTCTTGATCAGGAATCTTGTAACTTTAAAGTATAGTAATTCAGTGTATCTTATGTCTGGCAGATACATGGAAGATGATGGATAGAATACTGATTTGGAAGTAAATCATTGCTGTTGTGCCAAGCTCTTGATCTTTGTGTCAGTAAAGATATCTAGGCTAGGGAGAATGTTAACTATGCTGGGAATGAAGCCCACAACAGCTTGATTGCTTAAGCACAGCCTTGTCAGGGTTTAATTTCATCTTCCTGACTCACACAGTGTAATATTTTTACTAAAAGAAGACAGACCAGAGCAGGGAGTTGAGAAGATACTTAAATCTAAATCTGTTTTTGAAAGTGAGTTCTACTGATAGCCATGGCAGCCTCTGAGGGGTCCTTCCATCCCCTGGGTGTCAGTCATCCAGAGTCTTCATTAAGCATTAACATTCCTACACCTTATCCCAGAAGACTTGAGAAAATACCTGAGAATCTCTACTTTTGTCAAAATTCTCTATCTCCCTATATCTGTTTGTCTGCCTGCCTGCCTGCCTGCCTGCCTATCTGTCTGTCTGTCTGTAGATCTTTCCCTCTCCCTTTAAAAGAATGTGTGTGTGTGTGTGTGTATGTGCATATGCATGTGCATGCATGCGTGTGTGTGTGTGTGTGTGTGTGTGTGTGTGTGTGTGTGTGTGTGATGGTTATGGGTAATTTTGTATCTATAGGTCAGAAGATACTTCAGGTGTTGGTCCTAGCCTTCCACCTTCTTTGAGACAGTCATTCTTTTGTGTGTGTGTGTGTGTATTAGGTTGACTGGCATGCCAGTTTCCATGGAATCTCCTCTCTCTGCCTTCCATCTTGTTTAGGAATGCAGAACTGCTGTGTCCTACTTTGAGGTGCTCTGTGAGATTCTGAAATTAGGTCATCACATATATGCAAACATCTCATTCAGTGAACCATCTCTCCATCCTCAGAATCTATAGGTTAGCAATCTTCCCAACAGACTCTACACTTCTTTTAAGATGACTTCTAAGACTACTTATGTATAGTTATCTGTTGATGGTTCTACAAGTTTAGGCTTTCCAAGGCTTAAGACAATTTATTGTAATGCACTTCATTTGAATTTAAAAACTGACTTTATTATCTAATAGTTTAGTATGTACAAGAAAACCATAAAATAATTCTCTTTTAGCTACTACTAAAAATTATACAAATCTAAATTTATTACCAGATTCATTATAAACAGAATAATCTAGGCACACACATTCACATAAGGAGAAAATTAATCCTAGCAAATAGCTATTTTCTTTCAGAATAGGAAGTCTAATATGCACAGACATTAATTTTTGGAATGAAAAAGAAATGGGACTTGGCAAGAACAGAATGTTTTGAGAGGGTTAGGAATAGTTTCATATCCTACAAGGGCTACAACTTTCCCGAAGTTTGTTCAGAGTGCTGCCATCTGGATACCACGAGTACAAGTACAAACAGATAGGCAAACTCTTTCCTTCACTCACCCAGCTTCAAGTTCTCACAAACTGGAAGGTTATAATTTCTCAGTGTATTAGTCAGGGCTCTCTAGAGTCACAGAATGTATGGAATGTCTATATCGAGGGACTTTATTATGATCACTTACAGTCTGTAGTCCAACTTCCCAACAATGATCAGCTGTGAATGGGAAGTCCAAGGATCTACTAGTTGCTTAGTCCCACAAGGCTAGTTGTTTCAGCCAGTCTTCTGTAGAAGTAGATTCCAACAGATGGGCTGGCAAGTAAATGCAAGTATCGAAAAAGAGTGAATCTTCCTTCTTCCAATGTCCCTATGTAGGTCTCCAGCAGAAAGTATGGCTCAGATTAAAGGTGTGTACCACCATGCCTGGATCTGGGATTTGTTTTGTCCCAGGATGACCTTGAACTCAGAGATCTCCTTGCCTGGGCCTAAGCTTTTCATAGCCACTGTGCCTCAAGATCTCCATGCCAAGATCCAGGTGAAAAACTTGTATCTTCCAGCCTGGATCACACATTAGTCCTCCAAGTCTA
This sequence comes from Grammomys surdaster, assembly GCF_004785775.1. NCBI lineage: Eukaryota > Metazoa > Chordata > Mammalia > Rodentia > Muridae > Grammomys > Grammomys surdaster. Next base: position 2,905,805 of record NW_021604616.1, on the reverse strand, counting down.
GATTGTAGTTCATTCAAGATATAGACAAGTTGATAACCAGGAATAACCATTAAACTTAGCAAAAGACCTAGTTTATAAACAAAATCATTTTTATAATAATAATATATTTATTGTTATTTGTTATTATTATTATTATTGTGTGTGTGTATGTGTGTGTGTTTGTGTGTGCATGTGTATGTAAGTGCAACAGTGCCATGGAATGAATGATTAGAAGAAACCCTCTGAAATAGGTTCATGGAATCTGAATTTCAAATTCAGGTCATCTAGCCTGTGTGCAGGTGCCTCTGCCCAATAAACCTATAAAAATCAGGCTTTTAAACAAACTTTTAATTAGAATATTCAAACTCACTAAGCAGGTGACATGTATGAGGAGGTTGTAGGGGATGGGGTAGCCCAGGTTAATGGAAGGCAGGGCTGGCTCTGACCACAGAAGGAGGTAGATATTACTCTAGGTAGAAGAGATAAGAATAGTTCTTGCTCTCAGAGGGAGGTATGGGTGTTGCTCTAGTTGCAAGGGGAAGAAACAAGAACACTGATCAGAGGAGGATGGGCCTGGCATTTGATGAGGAGATGGCATTGTGGCATCAAATGCTGAGGAGAAGGACATGGCTCTGGTTCAAGGGGGAGTGGGAACAATTCTGATTATAGGGGATAGAGATGGTGGTGGTACAGGGCACAGGACAGTACCTGGTTGTAACTTCTTACCTGGTGGGTTTTAAGGGGGGAGATTGGGATTGTGGCTGAGACAGTAGCCAGTGGGGTTGGTTGGTGGTAGCTATGAGGGGTAGTACAGTTAGGAATTCTGCTTGCATTTATACTTCCAGTTCTCTTCTGATTTCCTCTTAGAAAAGCCTAATTTTGGAGCCACATGTTGTAAAAACAGATGAGGTGAATTAGAAGTCATGTAGTCATAAAACTTGAATCTAACACCATATAGAATCATCTACTCAGTTGACTATGAGGCAGGAAATAATAACTCGACAAACTATGGTAATGGCACTATCAGACCACAGATGAAAAGAGAAAAATTTTACCCACTGGGCTATTGTCTACATCCAAGATGTGCTGATGAGACATAAGTACAGCCATTGACAATAGGAAAAGTGTCAAGTAAAGCCACTAAGATGATTCAAGACCTGGAACGACCAGTGTTCAGGACACATCACTTTCTGCCTAGATTACAGAAAAAGCCATTGAACTTTCTTTCCACCTTTACCTCCTGGATCTAAAATGCTATTCACATAGCTGATGGAAAGAGGCTAAAGAAACCTTAAATTGATTACTTATGTCTCCTTTAAGAAACCAAACATTAGAAAAGTAAAATGGAAACCCATAGCGCTTTCTATACTCACAATGCCTTGGAGCTTAAGAAGTCAGCTGTCCACCATTAAATGTCCATAACTATCTCATGTTTTCTAAGTTTCCCCATGTCAGCATTTCAACCACAGTTTTCCTGTTTGATTAGCTTCCATTTATCCTGACGAATGAAGATCAGATGAGTTCTATATGAATTACCTTGGACAGCTCTAAGTCTGATGTTCTCTTGGGTCCTCCTTAGACACAGAGACATTTCCTTTTCACTCTCTACACATTTGTTAGTTCCTCAACTCTTACAACTGGGTTTTGTACTCCCAGAAGCACACAGACTGCTTCAGACAGCTTCACAATTTCATCTGAGTGAGTAAATGTTTTTCTATGATGATAGTCATTCCTTAGAAGATAGAGAATGGAAAATATAGGTTGAATTCTCTTAAATGAAAAAAATTGAAACTTCATTAAAACTACATGGCTAGAACTTTGCAAGAAATATCTAAGTAGATCATATATATCTAACTAGATCACATGTGTGTGTGTGTGTGTGTGTGTGTGTATTATTTTATGTCTTGCATTATTTAAGATCACGTCTGTTCAGAACCAATAGAAATGCCTAAATAGTCCTTTGAGCTTATGAATTTAAAGAATGTTGCTCTGCTGTGCATTGATGCAGCAGATACTGTTGATAAAATTACCCATGGCCTGAGGTGAGTATTTCTATTTTGGTCAAGCTTCAAGAATGGCATATATAGCTTGATCATGGTATCCCTTTTTATCCTGGGGATATTTTTATTCCTGCCCATTGTGTTAAAGCTTTCCTTTAACAACATCAACATGTTGGCAGCCAAAGTACATGACTTGAAACTAAAAATAAACCCCCAGACGGAGTTATTAATTTAACAGGCTGGCAAGCCAAGGACAGGTAAGATTCTGCACAGAGCCTTACCAACCTAAGACAGAAGTGCATTGCATTTGATAATGGATATTCCACGATGGGTAAGGAAGGCATTTTTGGCAGAAAGACCTAAGACCATTTTTGGCTCAGTCTTGTTAATGAAATAAAAAAGGGGAGAGGTGGTGAGCCTTTGTGGCTGCTTGGCAAGAATCTGACATGGGCCAAGGACAAGAAAATGGGCTGCTTGACAGGAATATGACATTGGCCAAGGACAAAGCAGGGATCTGATATTAGGCTAGAACAAAGAAGTAATTTCAGGTAGGAATCTAAATATTAGGCTAGAACAAAGAAATAATTTCAGGCAGGAATATAAATATTAGGCTAGAACAAAGAAGTAATTTCAGACAGAAATCTAAAATATTAGGCTAGAACAAAGAAGTAGGCTTCAGACATGAAAATGACTTTGGCCTAGGACAGAGAAGTAAGCTCAGATATTTTGATCATCCTGATAAGCCCTTAGAAATAGTGGCCATGGGAGTGATCACGAAACTTTGTTTATTGCCTTACTTGTTCTTTGACACTTTGTGTTTATTGTCTTGTTTGTTCCTTGACTATTTGCATCTATTGTTTCTCAATCTAGAACTGACCTTAATACTTGCATGTAATTATAATGGTATTAAAGCAAAAAGTAAGAGGGGGGATTGGGTAGGGGAATTCTAGGGAATGGGGATGGGGAAATGGGGAAAGGGAATGACATCTGAAATGTAAATAAATAAAATATCGAATAAAGAAAAATTCTTCCCCAATCCTCTAATTTTATGAACTTGTAGAGTACTATGTGGGTGCAAGTCTTTCCTGTGTGTTCTGGAGGAATTTAAGATGTAGACATTTCAGGACTAAAAAGACTGAGTTTCCTCTTCTTACTGGATCCTAAACTCTGTTGCATTATTGAGTCATGACGTGGCTTCTCTGTGTTCTCTGATGTCATTCAATTCATATCAGGAGGTAGTAGGAACCAATAGGGATTCCTTTTTTCCTCTCAGTAAATGTGTTTTGGTTATATTTTTTTGTTTGTTTGTTTTTGTTTTCTGTTACCATATTTGTATTTTAACAACATTTGGAATGGAATGTGGAAGGTGGAAAGCCAAGTGATTAAGTCAAATTTGAGTAAATGACTTCCCTAGATCAAGCTCACACAGAATTTATGACTTTTTGAGATCCACTAAGACCTCTTTCTATTTTCCAATGCAAGATGTAAAAAACAAAACAAAACTAAATAAAAACAAAAGCAAAAACATAGTAGGCCACTTTATCAGCAACATAGGTTGAAATCAAGCAACTTATCTTTCAACATCAATTTCAAGTTTATGCCATCAGCTTAAAGAGCTTGGTTAAAATGAATTTAATCTGTTTACATTTAGGAAGCAACTGTACTATTTTATATTTTCACTAGCATGTAAACTCTTCTGTTTTCAATCTTTACTGATACTCTATTGTCATTATTTGCACTTAAGCTATTACAACAGTCATTAGTAATATTTTGTTGTTTTGACTTATGGTTTTATGATGACTTGGTGCTGAGCTCCTTTTCACACACTAAATTTCATGAAGACAAGGTGTCTTCAAGTGTTTCCACATTTTTGAATCACCATATTCATTTTCTATACATTGATATTGAACTGGTTCTTGGATATCTTGTAAAATTTAAAATCAGATATAGTCTTTGTAAATACTTCCTGTCAATAGTTTGTCTTCTCGTTATTTTAACAGCTTTTTGCTGAGTATATCCTTTTTGCTTTTCATAAAGTAAAACTATAACCTATACATCTCAAGGTCATGGATAAAATGATGATTCAGAATAAATATGAACAATAATGGCTGAATAAGCCAAAAAATCCCAGCTCACAATGCGATAAAACCTCCAATAAGAAAGAAACTTTTATTTTTGAAATGATAGACAACCCAGGGAACAAATGGAAAATATAAAATCTGGTTGTACCATTCTGGTAACCTGAAGCAACTTTCTACAGAATAAATACCAGTGTGTAGATAGCAGCTCCATCATTTATATTTTATGAAATTGTCTTCCTTTGTTTTCTTGTCAGTTTGAGGGTATAAGAACATCCTTGAGGGCAAAGCATGCCTTTCATATGTTAGGGCTGCGTATTCTGGTATGTTATATAAATAATAAGTAATTTCTGTAATTAAAATGATGTTCTCCGGAAAAAAAAAAATTGAGTCACATGGTTATCTGAATAGCCTTGAAGTACTGTTACAATAAGTAGATTTTACTTTTCTAGAATATATAATGAATCATGCTGTGTTACCAGTAATTATTAATTAATGGTTTAAATACAAAGGACATTTTCTTGGGGGTATAAGATAATCTACTTTGTGACTAAAGGAATTTATCATGAAGATGCACACTACTGTTGAATTCTTAAAAACTATATGATTTTTATTTTCATTCTTAAATATAACTGTTCTGTGTTTTTACTAACCCAGTGACTATTAATAAATAATAACATATAACTGGTAAAGTAAAAATTTTAATATTTATGATGTAGACTGGTCCAGGATTAGAAAATATTTTTAAGTTATGTAGAATACTTAGAAGGCAGTATAATTATCAGGAATATATTATTTCATAAAGTTGTGTTAAGATCTTTTATTGAAAATTAGATTGGGGCAAAAATTAATTATATACTTAAAATACTAGGTAAATTAGGCCTGCATTTAGAACACAAAACAAACAGTTTTAGAATCTTTAGTCTCTTCTATCCTTCCTTTTATATCCAAGTCCAAACATCAGTTGTCTACAGTTTGCCCATGTCTAAAGGTTTGAAATTATATTAAGTGTATAAATATACAAATACAGAGATGGTTTGGACAGTCTTTCAATTATTTTTAGCAAGTAACTACTCTCTTTGTGTCATAGTTGGCTTTCTCTTTAATTAAGAACAACAAGTATCAATAGACCATTGTCAGCAAGGCTACCAAAGACTGCTTTGCTCTCTTCAAAGAAGTTTTCACCTGTGAGCATCCTCAGGGTTCTTCGCATGAGCATGCTCTGTTGTCAAATCACAAGGAAATTCAAAACTTTCATTCTGTTCATATTACAAACAAGAACTGCTACTTCCTTTGAAATGATAATAGAGGATCTGATTATTGCTTTTTTAGCATTTTTCATTGAAAAAAAAAAAGAAACTAAAGGTTCTGGGAAGCCCCAGTGTGTAATGAATTTTAGACTTATTCATGATTGGACACACTTTCCTATTTATAGGCTAGGATATTGTCAGCCATTGCAACTTGAAATAAGTCTAAATCTCAGATACAAATGAGCAAATTCGCTAACCTGCTTACTATTGTCATTTGAGAACAATGCATTTGGGGCAAGGGCATACAGTTGATATCTAGCAGATTCATAGGAAACAGGTAGAATCAAAAAGGATATTTCTCCCTTTGTCCCTAAGAGGTGAAAAAGAGTGAAGTTGTGACCATGTGTGATCCTCTTAGATCTATTCAAAAGCATTTACCCCCTGTTGAATGTAGGATTGGTAAAAATCTTTTCCCAATCTGTTGGTTGCCATTTTTCCTATTGACAGTGTTCTTTGCCTTACAGAAGCTTTGCAATTTTATGAGGTCCCATTTATCAATTCTTGATCTTAGAGCATAAACTATTGGAGTGTTCTGCTCAGGAACATTTCCCCTATACCTAGGAATTTGAGGAATTCCCCACCTTCTCTTGTATTAGTTTCTGTATATCTGATTTTATGTGAAGGTCCTTTATCCACTTGGACTTCAGCTTTGTACAAGGAGATAAGAATGGATCAATTTGCATTCTTCTACATGCTGACCTCCAGTTGAACCAGCACCATTTATTGAAAATGCTGTCCTTTTTCCACTGAATGGTTTTAGCTCCTTTGTCAAAGATCAAGTGATCATAGGTATGTGGGTTCATTTCTGGGTCTTCAATTCTATTCCATTGATCTTCCTGCCTGTCTCTGTACCAATACCATGCAGTTTTTATCACTATTGCTCTGTAATACAGCTTGAGGTCAGGGATGGAGATTCCCCCAGAAGTTTTTTATTTCCTTGAGAATAGTTCTCAATATCCTTGGTTTTTTGTTATTTCAAATGAATTTGCAAATTGCTCTTTCTATCTCTGTAAAGAATTGATTTGAAATTTTGATGGGGATTGCATTGAATCTGTAGATTGCTTTTGGCAAGATGGCAAGTTTTACTATGTTAATCTTGCCAATCCACGAGCATGGGAGACCTTTTCATCTTTTGAGATGTGTTTCAATTTCTTTCTCCAGAGATTTGAAGTTCTTGTCGTACAGATCTTTCACTTACTTGGTTAGACTCACACCAAGGTATTTTATATTATTTGTGACTATTGTGAAGGGTATCATTTCTTTAATTTCTTTCTCAGCCTGTTTATCCTGATTTGTTCGAGTTGATTTTATATCCAGCCACTTTGGTGAAGTTGTTTATTTGGTTTAGGAGTTCTCTAGTGGAGGTCTTAGGGTCACTTAGGTATATTATCATATCATCTGCAGATAGTGAAATTTTGACTTCTTCCTTTCCTGTTTGTATCCCTTTGACTTCCTTGTGCCGTCTAGTTTCTCTGGCTAGGACTTCTAGTACTATATTGAATAGGTAGGGAGAGAGTGGCAGCCTTGTCTAGTACCTGATTATAGTGGGAATGCTTCAAGTTTCTCTCCATTTAGTTTGATGATGGCTACTGGCTTGCTGTATATTGCTTTTATTATATTTAGGTATGGGCCTTGAATTCCTGATCTTTTCAAAACTTTTAACATAAAGGGATGGTGAATTTTGTCAAATGGTTTCTCAGCATCTAATGAGATGATCATGTGGTTTTTTTTGTTTGAGTTCGTTTATATAGTGGATTATGTTGATGAATTTACAAATATTGAACCATCCCTGCATTCCTGGGATAAAGCCTACTTGAGATCATGATGGATGATTGTTTTAATGTGTTCTTGGGTTCGGTTCGCCATAATTTTATTGAATATTTTTGCATTGACATTCGTAAGGGAGATTGGTCTGAAGTTCTCTTTCTTTGTTGGGTCTTTGTGAGGTTTAGGTATGAGCGTGATTGTGGTTTCATAGAATGAATTGGGTAGTGTTCTTTCTGTTTCTATTTTGTGGAATAGTTTGAAGAGAATTGGTATTAGTATTAGGTCTTCCTTGAAGGTCTGTTAGAATTCTGCACTAAAATCATCTGATCCTGGGCTTTTTTTTTTTTTTTTGGTAGGGAGAGTTTTAATGACTGCTGCTATTTCTTTAGGTGTTATGGGACTGTTTAGATGGTTTATCTGCTCCTGATTTAACTTTGGTACCTGGTATCTGTTTATAAAGTTGTCCATTTCATCCAGATTTTCCAGTTTTTTTGAGTATAGGCCTTTGTAGTAGGATCTGATGATTTTTTGAATTTCTTCAGTTTCTGTTATGTCTCCCTTTTCAGTTGTAATTTTATTAATTTAGATACTGTCTCTGTGCCCTCTGATTAGTCTGGCTAGGAGTTTATCTATCTTGTTGATTTTCTCAAAGAACCAGCTCCTGGTTTTATTGATTCTTTGTATAGTTCTTTTTGTTTCTACTTGATTGATTTCAGCTCTGTGTTTGATTATTTCCTCCTGTCTACTTCTTTTGTGTCTATTTGCCTCTTTTTGTTCTAGAGCTTTCAGGTGTGCTGTCAAGTTGTTAGTGAATGGTCTCTCCAGCTTTTTTTTTTTTTGTAGGCACTTAGAGCTATGAGACTCCAGACAACAAATAACCCTATTAAAAATGGGGTACAGAGCTAAACAAAGAGTTCTCAACCAGGGAAACTCGAATGGCCGAGAAGCACCTAAAGAAATGTTCAATATCCTTAGTTATCAGGGAAATGCAAATCAAAACAACCGTGAGATGCCACCTCATACCAGTCAGAATGGCCAAGATCAAAAGCTCAGGTGATAGCAGATGCTGGCAAGGATGTGGAGAAAGGAACACTCCTCCATTGTTGGTGGGATTGCAAGCTGGAACAACCACTCAGGAAGTCAATCTGGCAGTTTCTTAGAAAATTGGACATAGCATTACCTGAAGACCCAGCTATACCACTCCTGGGCATATACTCAGAAGATGCTCCAACATATAACAAGGACACATGCTCCACTATGTTCATAGCAGCCTTATTTATAATAGCCAGAAACTAGAAAGAACCCAGATATCCTTCAACAGAGGAATGGATACAGAAAATTCCAGAAATTCATAGGCAAATGAATGGAACTAGAAAATATCATCCTGAGTGAGGTAATCCAATCACAAAAGAACACACATGGCATGTACTCACTGATAATTGGATATTAGCCCAAAAGCTCGCAATATCCAATTCACAATCACAATATACAATTCACAGATCACATGAAGCTCATGAACAAGGAAGACCAAAGTGTGGGTGCTTTGGCCCTTCTTAGAAGGGGCAATAAAATGCTCGTAGGAACAAATATGGAGACAAAGCGTGGGACAGAAACTGAAGGAGGGGCTGTCCAGAGACTGTTAACCTGGGTATCCATCCCTTGTGCATTCACCAAAGGTAGACACTGATGTGTCTGCCAGGAAGTACATGCTGACAGGAACCTGATATAGCTGTCTCCTTAGAGGTTTGCCAGAACCTGAAATATACAGAGGTGGAAGCTCACAGCTAACCATTGTGCTGATCATGGGGTTCCCAATGGAGGAGGGAGAGAGAAGACTGAAGGAGCTGACAGGGTTTGAAGCCCCATGAAGAGTCAACAATACCAAGCAACCAGAGTTCCCAGGACCTAAATCACCAGCCTAGGAGCACACAGGGAGGGACCTATGGCCTCAGCTGAAAATGTAGGGGGTGATGACACTGTCAAGCATAGGTGGGTGAGGAAGTCCTTGGTCCAATGAAAGCTGGATACCCCAGTGTTGGGTAATTCTTGGGTGGGGAGGTGAGAGTGGGAAGGTGGGTAGGGGTATATCCTTATAGAAGCAGGAGGTGGGGATGGAGTAGGGGGTTCCTGGGTTTGGGAGAAAGGGTATTATATCTGAAATGTAAATAAAATATCCAATAAAAAAAGAATTGTATAAAAAAAAGCATTTATTTCACAGCACTTGAATTTGCCCGAAGTTTTAAATTTAATTCATTTATTCACTTTACATCCTGATATCAGAACTCCTTTGCTCCCAGTAACCCCTCACAAAGATCATCCTTGAATTTCCCCTCCCTTTCTTCTCTGAGAATGAAGTACACCTCTCCCCCCCCCCCGATCCCCAGGACACACACACTCATCAGTTCATTGCAGGACTAGGTGCATCCTCTCCCAGAGGCCAGACAAGATGGCCCAGCTAGAGGAATGGGATCCACAGACAAGCAGGCAGGCAGGCAGGCAGGCAGGCAGGCAGGCAACAGAGTCAGGGACTGGCCCCACTCCAGTTGCTGGCAACCCTCATGAACCTGCTGCACGTCTGCTACACATGTCTCAGAGCCTAGGTCCAGCCCATACTCACTCTTTGGTTGGTGGCTCAATCTCTGGGAGCCCGCAAAGGTCCAGGTTAGTTGACTCTGTTAGGCTTCCTGTGGAGTTCTTCTGAATTTGCTGGAATTTATTGGATTCTTTTTCAAATTCAGAAGCATCAGCCACTCATTGTGAGTTCAGTCATTTTAATGCAAGAACAGAAAATGAGAGTAATGAATCAGAGCTTAAAGCCCTGAAATATGAACTAGATTAATAAACATAATGTGCCCAAATCCATTATTTCAGATGACATTAAGAGCAGATTCACCATTACTACAGATGGCATCCCAATTAACTTCTAATATATCAAAAACAAGATTATTTGTGTAATCTAATGATATTTGAATTGAACTCTCTGTTGTGGAAAAGTTCAGTGTTTCTTCTCCTCTGAACTCAAAGCAGCTTAGCCTAAGGAACAATGCTTTGATGACCTTATCATGACCTTAAATCCTCTCATGCCCTTACACACAATAGCTGTTCAGCAGCCTTACTGTATCCAATAACATTGACGAAATCTTAGTTTGAAAACCTTCATATCCATTCAGTATAGTTGTGAAAACTATAAAGCCTCTTATGAAAAACTGGAAAGATATTTGGCTGTGAAAACCTATATTTGTAATATAAATAAGCAATAGGACCTAAGTTAAGATAATGATGTTTTTTATATTTTTCAATAACATTCATTAAATGCCCAATGCTACCCATTACTTTCTCAAAGTTGATTATAATGAAGGTTATTATAACATTGTCATATATAGTCAGAGATAAAATAAACAAGAGAATTATGATGATCTAGGTATAGAAAACATTTGAATTGGAGACAAGATAGAATTGTATTTTTAAGACAGGCAGTATTTCTCATTTTCATATTATATACCCAATGAAATCATACATATAGATAATATTTTTCATCTATAAGAACTTAGATTTAGACATATGTTAATTTTGTTTATTAAATGTGTTTCTGAGTGATAAATTAATACTGTCAAATATCTGTACATAAGATCCTACGCTGTTCCAGCCTGGTCACTCACCTCTCTTTTAAGAGGACTCTGTGGCATCTTAATTCTGTGGTGTGGAAGGTGTCTCTTCCTCCTCCTCCTCCTCCTCCTCCTCCTCCTCCTCCTCCTCCTCCTCCTCCTCC
>NW_021604616.1:2888374-2894892 GCF_004785775.1 Grammomys surdaster | reverse complement strand
CCTCCTCCTCCTCCTCCTCCTCCTCCTCCTCCTCCTCCTCCTCCTCCGGAGGCCCTTGCGTAGTGATTGTGGGTTCCATGGTGGCCAACTGCTCCCAGAATCAAGCCAGAGAGAGGCAGAAGGTGTCCAGGTGGCCACTGGATAGGTCAAGGCCAGCAGGTGATGAAGGGATAGTGAATTAGCGAGTCATCCTTGTGACGCCTTCAAATGCACACCTCTGGGCAGTTCTAACCCTTGAGATGGTGCTGCAGGTGGTCTTTCTTGGTGAAAACCTTGTGGCACAGGTAACACTTATAAGGATGGTCCCCACTGTGCAGGTGCATATGGTTCTTATGCAGGAAGTGGGCTGGGCAGTGTGGGCACAAGTAGGGACATTCTCCTGTGTGCTTCCGCATGTCAATCTTAAGCTGGGAGCCTTTTCTCAGATCTTGCCTGGCACTCCTAGAACTGAGTCCACCTCCTTTCTGTATATGGCTTCTTCTGATGGTCTTGCTGAAACAAAATCTGACATTTTTATCAATTTTTCTGGGATAGGGAAGACTCTTCACCCTACTCCTTCCTCTCTGGGTGTTAGACCCCCATTTTACCTGGGATCTGCCTTGCACTATATACCCCCTTTGTCCTGGTGGCCCTTTCCCCTCCTGGAAAGGGGCAGATTCAGGGGTCAGGTCCTCTCTCCATGCACCTCCATGCCCATTTGCACAACTGCCCAGGAACCCCCAACAGTGATGATGGGTCTCACAGGCAGGGTGGTAGGACCTGTTCCTATATCTATTTAAAAACTGATGATGTAATATGTTAGGAGGGAGGTCAGGGCCTCATCTTAGAATTTTAGGTGATAGGGGAGTCCAGGGCTGGAGAAACCTTGGGCTTAGTCCAAGAGAGTGGGACAGTGGCCTCCACTCTCTCTCTCCTTATGGCTTTCCCACTCAGTGCCTTATTGGTGGAAAGCATTTCCCCTCTCATTCCCTTCATCTACTCCTACCCTCTGCCTCAGATGTGTTAGGAAGAAATAATAATAATTTAAGATTCAAAAAATGACTCTATGCTTACACATTTAGGGTAATAAAACAACAGCAGTAACAGGGGATAGGTAACGTTTCTCTGATAAGTTTTTATGTACATCTCATGGTGTAGCCCAAGTTAACTGGAAACTAGAAACCCTCAGCTCTTGCCTCAGAGGGCAGGTATTAAGGCTAGCATCACCACATCCAATTTAAATGTTTTGCAAGTGTCTAATGTGTGGTCAACATTAGCCTGCTCACATGGTAGGTCTCATGTTCTAGCTGTTCTGATAGAAACATTAATAACAACAAATTGGAGTACGTTTGAAGTTTGTCTTTCTTGTTGATTGATTTTAACATATGAAATAGTGTACTTGATTGTTTCCAGATAAGCTGATTAATGAACTTTGTCTCCTAGACTTTTAAGCCCATGAAACCTCACCAAAATACGTAAGCTATTAGAAAACAAATTTATGGTATAAATAGTATTAATGGTGTAAACATGAACAGATAGTAAGGGGACTAAGAAAATACCAGTGACCACCTCCCGTCTTGGAACTTATACAAGCACACACCCCGGGTTCAAGGATAAACAATAACAGCTTGAGAACTTAGGCAATGGATGGGGAGTTAACAGCATAGACAGTATTTAGTATAAAGTGACCAATTTAAAAGCTTAAAGGCTTCTAGTATTGGGGGTAAGAGAAATGGCTTAGTGACTTAAGAGCATTGGCTATTCTTCCAGAAAACCTATGGTTGACTCCCAGAACCTACAGAGCAGCTAATGACCATCTATCTCTAACTCTAGTTGCAAGGATTCCTATACCACACTCTGGCCTCTACAGGTACCAGGCATACAACTAGTTCACAAACATACAGGTAAAACACCTATAGACATACATTTTTTAAAAACTTAGTATCATGTGATGTATAAAGCTCAAATTGATACTGGCTTGTCAACTACAAATGTACTTTTTGCAATTTGAACAAAATGTATGATGATTAGCTTATTTTGAAATGTACGAAACAGAAAATCTTGGTAAGCTTTGATCCTTTTAAGTCTGTTAAAATGATATACTATCAATGTATTTTTAAACTATTATAAATTAACAGTAAGGCACACATTAGTTGGATTTCAACTGGAACCTAAAATAATTAGGCATAGAAAGAAGGGGATTATACTTTAGTATACTCAGTGTAGCTATAATTCTTATAATAGGGTGTATATTTTTGTATCATTTACGTGCAAAATCATTAATCCTGAGTATTGATATAAATAAAACAGATCTTCAAATGTCTATATAAATAAACAAAGATTTTTTAAATATAAAAGCATATTTTACTACATTGCTCCTCCTATAAAGTAGTATATCATTCTTCTGAGTAAAAAAAAATGAATTTTAAATCAACAAATTACTACTTTAAACTAGTACTTATTTCGTTTCTTTTTAAAATATGCTTTATATTTTTAATAAAAGAGCTATATCATGGCATATATATTTATGTAGAATACAATTAAACACACACTTATGAACTTATATTGGATACTCTTCTTAGTTTGGAACCAAATATCTAGCCCAAAACAACTTAAATTAGGAAAATTTCCTCTCATTTCAGAGGATCTCAACCGATCACAGTGGGATGGCATCACAGAAGAGATGTAAGCTAGCTGCTCCCTCTGAGTGTGCCAACAGGAAGCAGAGAGAGATTAGTGCTAGTGCCAAGCTGATGTGTTTGTCCCCCTAATTTTTAGCTATCACATCACAACCCATATGATATTGCAGCCCACACTCAGGGTGGGTCTTCCTTCTTCCACTTAAACTGGTCCTAAGGCAAGAAGTAAAACAGCACAAAGAGTACAGCTCATAACTGTCCCTGCACACTTAAAGATGACATGAGGAGAGGGAGAGTGTCAGAGATGGATGGGGAAGAAGCAGGGATTCTTGTCATTGTAAATTGAGTTTTTTTCCAAGAATTAGGGAGCCAGAACTTTGCACACATTATTATAATCCTCTGACTTATATTAACGGTCAAATATCTATTATGGTTGAGAGAATCTGAAAGAGGACAGAACCCACAAGAGGACTTGCAGTTCTCCTTAAGAAACTCCATAATTTTCCAATCACTGGTTAAGATGGTTTGGTCCAGAGTGGGAGTAGCAGACGTGACAGTACTGTATTTTGAGGATAAAGCTGAGTACTATGAGTAATTTTTCTTGTTGCTACAAGGTTACAACCTAAAAAAGAAAGGGTTTATTTTGGTTCACAGCTTAAAGGTACCATGAGGTTGGGGAAGGCATGGTAGCTGGAGTTTGAGGCAGCTAATTATATAATGTCTGTAGTTAGGAAGCAAAAGTAATAAGTCTGTGTGCTCAGCTTGTTTTCTCTTCTCCTTTTCATGCTGTCTAGTGGGACAGAGCATAGGATGGTGCCAACAATTTTCAGGATGGCTTTTCCTTGCTTTGTTAAAGTCCTTGAAACCTTGTCATGGACAAAACCATAGGTGTATGTCCACACAGAGATTCTAAATCTCATCAGGTTGATAGGAAGATTATCATCCATCACAAACGTGTTTTGACAGTTTGTCTGTGAGATTATATTAAAAAAGATTCTACAGAACCCTGTGAAATATCGAAACAGAACTATTAAAAGTGGTAATATACAAGTCTGGTGTTCAGTGGAAAAAATCTGAATTTGAGATTAAAAGAATGTTTGGGCCATCAAGACAGACACATTTAAATCAGAAAAGATGTCTATTCCCTGTCCATAAAAAAAAAATACTATACTTGGGGCTGTTAAGCTGTTAAGAGGGCTGGCTACTATTGGAGAGGACCCAGGTTCTATTCCTATTACCTACAAGGCAGATTCAATGATCTGCATTTAACGCCAATTCTAGGAGACCCAGTGTCTTCTGCCCGCTGCTGGCATCAGTCAACAGGACATATACAGATACACATGCAGGTAAAACACGTATAGGCATGGTGGTGTGAGACTTTAATCTAAGCATTCTGGAGGCAAATCTGGAGGTGGTTCTTTGGGAGTTCAAAGCTAGTCTGGTCTAGTAAAGAGAATTCAAGGTCAGTTAGAGCTACATAATGTAGCACTGTCTCAAAAAAAAACTAAAACTAAACAAAACAACACGCTATTGTGAGCAATATGTTCTTCATATGGAACAGTTTTAACTAGTGGTTTACATAGTTACTTTATTTCTTGTACAACAACAACAATAGCAACAACAACAATAAAATAAATGTATTGAGCATGCACATGTGTGTGTTATATGCTAAGTGTTTTATATGTAATTTTCACAGCGCTAATTCTTTTACCTGGCTGTATATTGTATTGTATTTGAGTTTCATTTTGAAGAAAATACATGGCAGTGATGCATGTGCTCTCTAAAATCGTGCAGTACATCTCAAACATCAAATCATTTAACACCTTGAAGGAAAATGTCAGTTTCTGAAATAGCATGCCATTAGATATTAGGGACATTTGTTATAAATGCATAGTTGTAATTTGGTTGTATACAGTTATTTTTGAAGCACCCACAAAACACACGTGGAGTTCCACAAGAACATCCCCAAGTGAGTATAAATGTAAAAGTGGCCATCTGTTTCACCTTGACTAAGACTGCATTTTATAATGTTCTTTCTTTTCAGCTCATAGCCTGAAACTGTAGCTGTCCATCTAGCACATACATGCTTAGCAGAATACCGTTATCACAGAGCAGTCATGCAATATGGCCCTAATTTTTGTCAATGAGTGCTGGGCTTAGCAAAGTCACTTTAAACTTTCCGGAATCTATTTTGGTGTTTAAGTCTTACTTTTGACATGATTTATATTCTGAGTTGATCTTGGTGTCTTCCTGCTTGAAACTCAGCAGAATGGAATAAGCCGGAAAGGTTCCTATTATAAGCAGTGTCTGCCTGGGCTGCAGTCCTGTTACTAGAAACCTGTCAGAATTTTCAGTGATTCTTCCTTTTCTGGATATTGTGATTTTATCTGCTAAATTCCATTACTCCCTAAGAGCTGTGCAGCCATCTAATGTCTTATAACAAGGCCTCTCCCAAAAGTTATAATATATCATTTTAAAATTATAATCATACCACCTGACTTTAAACCAGAATTCTGGGTAGGTTTGCAGAACTAGCCAGTGACCTTCTTGTGGGGCACTTATTTTTATCAGTGATTCTCAATCTTTCTCACACAGTTCCTCAAGCTGTCAGTTCCTCATGATATTGTGACCCCCAATCATAAAATTATTTTGTTGCTACTTCAAAACTATAATTTTGCTACTGTTATGAGTTGTAATGTAAATATATACAGATATTTACAGAGTAATTGATATGCATCCTCAAAGGAGTCATGGCCCACAGGTTGAGAATTTCTGATTTATAGGGTTCTAGAATGGTATTTATTTATATTGCTATTGATAGATGTGGTAGGATAAATGATAGCACCCCTAAAAGAGATACAAAGATTCTACTATCTCAACCTCATAAATATCTTACTATATGTAATCAAATGTAGCTGGGCATGATGATGTACACCTTTAATCTCAGCATTCCAAAGGCAAAGGTAGGTCTTTGAGTTTAAGGCCATCATGGTCTACTATGTAGTTTCAGGTGATGTTGAAATTCTTGTCCTCTTGCCTCTACCTCCCAAGTGCTGGGATATACTCCTGGATGTATGCAGTGTTGGAGTTTGACACAGGGCTTTGTGCATGGCCTGCTGGGTAAGAACATCCTTAACTCCTGAATGGCCTGGAGGTGAAAGTCTATCTTTGAGGGAGGGCACAATCTAATTATAAGAGGCATTCAAAGTAAAGGAGGAAACAAAGGACCTTCAGAGTGTTGTCATCCAAGAAGACAAGGAGGTGAGATTTGAAGAATCAAAGAGACTCGTTGACCTTGCAGAGAGAGGAACACATGAGCCCAAGAATGTAGACCACTACAGAATCTGGAAATGGACACTGGCCATCAGCCAGCACATCCGTGGGAACCTCACTAACCCAACCGCAGGAGCTGGATTCTTCCAACAGTCTGCACAGGCAAAGAAAATAGCTTTACACTGTGAACTGCAGGGAAGACGTGTTCCATAGAAACAACTTTAATTACTTTTGCTACAGAGACCTTTTTGAAATTCTCACCTATGTAGATGAGATAAACTATGTTTATGTTGCTTAGTTCCTGAGCTAGCTGCTAAGCTCCTTAGACATCAAGAGGGCACCAATACTATAGGAAGCCACATTGATAATATATGCATACGAACATTACATTGGTGCCTTCTTTGGATAGAAGGAGGTAGAAAGTATTTTATATAGAGACTAGGAGGAAACTGTGGGATGAAAGAAATGGAGAAGAAACATGTCCCCGTTCCCCTCTGTCATTCAGTTAAGGCCTCAGAAAACTATCTGGACCTTTATTGAAAAAGAGAAAAAAATCAAAGCAGGAAGAAAGAAAGAAAGAAAGAAAGAAAGAAAGAAAGAAAGGAAGGAAGGAAGGAAGGAAGGAAG
>NW_021604616.1:2831110-2888274 GCF_004785775.1 Grammomys surdaster | reverse complement strand
AGAAAGAAAGAAAGAAAGAAAGAAAGAAAGAAAGAAAGAAAGAAAGAAAGAAAGAAAAGATTTTGTGATGAACCATTTGTGGGCAATTACAGGAGAGCCTGTTTCCTGATATTTGACCATGAAGCAGTTTTCATACTGTGACGAGTAAGGGCAACCTTGTCTGAAACTGTAGGCTCACTATGAGCCCTAAATACTTATACTTTTTTCAGACAACTCTTCAAATGTATCCCAAGCTGGCCATGATCTTACTATATAGCCTAGACTACATTTGAACTTGTGATCTGCCTGCCTCAGTCTCCTGAGTATCTGTGATTTAAGGTATGTACCGCCAGCCCATTAAAAAGGTATTTTGATTAAAAATATAAGCAAATTGGCTCTGGACTTGATGTGTATCCACAGTAGTGGAAGGTAGGATGTTTATATTGTGTAATGACATTCTTTATCTCTGGACTTAATTCAAACTATCTAGGCATTTCACTGCTATCTCTACGATGCTAAGTATGCCCAGACAAAAGCTCCAAAATGGATCATTCAGTATGAGGTATCCGATCAGAGGACACTTTATTCTCACTTTTGTGAGTTTTTCTTTTGTATTGCAGAGTCCAGATGCTTGAAATTGAACAAAGAAAGGGAGATGAGAATAGACTGTGATCCTGTTATTTTTTTCTCCCATTTATGTTATATTGGTGCTATCTTTTCAGCCTACATTCAGTTATATCTTATTAAAGCACCAAAATACTGATTCTGATATGCACATTTTAATGAATAGTTTCAAACTCTAAACTGCATTTTTACAATTAGGTATTATCAATGTAAGTTAACATTAATAGGTTCACTACTAATTGTATATGCATTTAATGTCATTTACTCAATCTCATGGGATGTGTTTTGATATACAGTAAGGTTAGCCACCTTAGTCCTATACTCAGACTTATGAAACTGGTCGTTAACTGCAATGTGTCTATGAAGCTAAACACAGTAGTTACTTCTCTGGTCACATTAATAAAATAAATACATGCCAGAAGCATTTTAAGGAAGAAGAATTTTCTTTAGTTGATGATTTTAAAGGTAATTGCAGCTGGAGGTGATTGGTCTGTAGCAGGAGGAGCTTGCAGCAACTTCTTACATCTGGATGGATCAGGAGTTTGGATGGAACCAGAAGCTGATACCCCCTCCATGGCTTATCTCCAACGACCCACTTTTGCTAGCTATACATACCACAGGGATCAAGGTTACACAATCTTCCAAATAAGTACCACCAGCTGGTGACAATCATATGTTCGGGACATTTGACATTCAAAGCCTAACAGTAGACTATGATGATCTGAACTCATCTTTGCACTGTAAATTGAGGCTGTAAGCTTGAATGGAAAGCAATAAATTGGATTAGTTTTAGTAAATGTATGGCTTGAGAAAAATTTGAAATAAAACTTTTAACATATTTCTGAAATGTGAAGCAGACAAACCTTTTATCAAGCCAGGTTAACCCATCATTCTAGAATAGCAGTCCCTATTGGGTATTTGTGTTAAATACAAGCAAGAAACTCCAGGAGAGCAAGACACCTATAACCCATTTTACTAAAACAAAATAATCTTTGGGTACTTCAGCACATAGAGTTTGTGACCAAAAAATAGGTTCATAGCATTTATGATGTGCCAGTGTGCTCAGAATTTTGAGTTTCATTTTCCTCTGACTAAGCATCAGTGACAGGTAAGTGCATGAGAACCTTTTAGGGTGATTCAAATCCTCAGTGCTCTGCTCTATCATTGTGTGCACAGGACACACCAGAAACTCTCCAGTGGAGCAGGCTTTCTACATCTACCCTTTCCATCATTGACGGAGCCACAAGGCTTTTCTATACTTTACCATAATACAAAATGTGAGGTTTGCATTTTTATGAATTATGGCAAAGCAAAAACAACCAACTAACTCTCTTCACTATCTTGTTACATTTTGTACACTTAGAACAGGATTGAGCTATCATCAACCAGAATGCAAAACTATGCTTGTTGGATTGTCTGACAATAGCTAAAATTGCAATAGAATTTTATTCGATCTAGACAAGCCCTTGAAGTTTCTTGAAAACCACATATATAAACTAAGCTATGTTACAAGTTAATAATATGATGTGTATTCCACTTAATGAGCAGGACGCACACTGACATTCAGCAATTCCCACTAGTTACATATAATGCAGCTCTGAAAATGTATATTCTACCATTAATTTGCCAATGAATTATTGTATAACTAACCTTCCATCAAGAATACTTTCCCTAGCTGATTCGTACCTTTCTTGATTTTGAACTCTTATTGGTAATTTTAAAGTATATTCCTAAATTTGATCATTTTTTAAAGAATTTTTGACTGATTTTATTGTTTTATTTTTTTATTTTGACCTTTTATTGAATATAGATTCTTATAAAATATCTCCTGACCATACCTCCCCACACTCTACTCTGCCAGCCACACCCCTACCCTTCCCCACTAGATCCACTCCCCTACTGTCACTCATTAGGAAAGAGCAGACTTCTAGGAGATCACAACTAAACATGACAAAATAAAATTTAATAAGATAAATCAAAAATTATTACACTGAAGTTGCACATGACGCATGACATCTCAATAGGAGAAAAAGAGGCCCAAGAGCAGGCACAGAAGTCAGAGCCCACTTACTTTTCAGAAGTTTGCAATGTACCTTCCTGCAACCAAGACACTAGAACATAGGAATGAAGACTATATGAAGGCACCAGTTTAACGTTTCCATGTTCAATGAGTTGTATGGGTGTTATCCTTGGCAATGAGACCCTGCCCTCAGTTTTTGGAGAAAAACCCTTTGTATTAAGTTGTTTTGAGACTTCCATGGAACCCCCTTGGTCAACAGCTCAATTGAATACTAGTCTTACAACTGTAAGTCTAGCCTGTAGAAAAGAGAGGATCAACTGGGACTCTGTATTGCCTATTATTAGTAGTCTTCTTAGGATCACCTTCACAGGGTCTAGGAATTTTCCTCTGTTATAGATTTCCATACCACCCTCCAAATGCTTTCTAGTTCCAGCTGGCTCTCCCTTCACTTTTTCCACCCACCCTATTTCTCCCACCACCCACCCTTTCCCATGGAAATCCATGCATTACCTCACTAGAAATCTCCTCTTTACATACCTCTGAGTATCTCCAGATTGTAACATGGTTATGATATACTTAACAACTAATATTCACTTATAAGTGAATAGAATACATACCATAGTTATATTTCTGCGTCTGCGTTATCTTAGGATGATTTTTTTTCTAGTACCATCCATTTGCCTGCAAACTCTATGATGTCATTCTTAAAATGGCTGAGTTACAAATCTGTACCACATTATCTTTATCCATTCTTCAGTTGAGGGCCATCTAGGTTCTTTCTAGTTTCTGGCTATGATAAAGCTTCAGTGAACATGGTTCAGCAAAGTGTTCTTGTGGTAGAATGATTGTCCTTTGGGTGTATGCCCAAGAGTGCTATACTTGGATCTTGAGGTAGATCTATTTCCAACTTTTTGAGGAACCACCATATTACTATCTGTAGTAGCTATGTAAGTTTGCACTCTCACCAGCAACGAAAGAATATTCCCCTTCTTCCACATCCTCACCAGCACAAACTGTCACTTGTGTTATTTATCTTAGCTATGCTGTGTATAAGATGCAAGATGGAATCTCAATGTAGTTTTGATTTGCATTTCCTTGATGGCTAAAAATGTTGAACATTTCTATAAACATTTCTCAGCCATTTGAGTTTCCTCTATTAAGAATTCTCTGTTTATATCTGTATCCATTGGGTTATTTGTTTTGTTGATATCTAGATTTTGAGTTCTTTGTATGTTATCAATATTAACCCTCTATCAGATATGAAGTAGCTAAATATCTTTTTCCATTGCATGGGCTGCTGTTTCATCCAACTGATGGTATCTTTTGCCTTACAGAAACTTTTAAGATTCATGAGGTCCAATTTATTAATTGTTGATCATAGTTCTTACAATATTAATGTTCTGTTCAGAAAGTTATATCCAGTGCCAATGCATTCAAGACTATTCCCCATTTTCATTTCTGTTGAGTTCAGTCTTTGATCCATTTGGACTTGAATTTTATGTAGGGTGATAAGTATTGATGTATTTTCATTTTTCTACATGCAGATATCCAGTTTGACCAGCACTATTTGTTGAAGATGCTGTCTTTTTTTCCAGTGTGTATTTATCACTCTTCATCAAAGAGAGATTTTGTATTTATGTATAGGGCTTGAATTTGATTCCATTGATCAACATATCTGTTTTTATTCCAATACCATGTAACTTTTATTACTATTGCACCTTTGTAGTACAATGAAATTGGGAGTGATAATAACACCAAGAGTTCTTTGCTTGTTCAGAATTGTTTTAGTGATTCTGTTTGTTTGTTTGTTTGTTTGTTTCCATGTGAAATTGAGAATCATCTTTCTAATATCTAAAACGAATTGTGTTATAATTTTGATGAGGATTACATTGAATGTTGATTTATTATGGTAGATTGGCCTCTTTTACTATGTTAATTCTCCTGATCAATTCGCAAAGTAGTTCTTTTTATCTTCTGGTATCATCTTAAACTTCTTTCTTCAAAGATTTGAAGTTTTTTGTCTTTCAAGTCTTTCACTTGTACTTGATTGGAGTTATCCCAGAATGTTTTCCACTATTTGAGGCCATTGTAAATGGTGTTGTTTCCCCATTTTTCTCAGTCGATTTGCCATTTCTACCTAGGAAGGTTACCACTTTTGTTTCTTTGTTTTTTGTTTATTTGTTTGTTTCTGTGTGTGTGTTTTCTATCCAGCTACTTTGCTTAAAGTGTTTGTTTATCAGCTGTAGGAGTTCCCAGGTAGAATTTATAGAATCACCTGTGTATACTATCATATTATCTGCAAATAAAGTTACTTTGATTTCTTCATTTCCAATTCATATCCTCTTTATCTCCCTCAGTTGTCTTAATGCTCTAGCTAAGACTTCAAGTGCTATATTGATTACATATAAAGAGAATGGAGAACTTTTTCTTGTTTCTGATTTCAATGGAATTTCTTTGAGTTTCTGTTCATTTACTTTGATATTAACTATAGGTGTCTGTGAATTGCCTTTACCATGTTGAGGTATGTCTCTTACTTCTTCAATCTCTCCAGGACTTTTATCATGGATGAGGCTGGATTTTGTGAAAAGAGATGATCACATGTGAATTTTTCTTTCAGTTTGCTTATATGGTGAATTATATCTATTGATTTTCATATATTAAACCATTTCTGTATCTCTGAGATGAAGCTTATTTGGCTATTATGGATGATATATTTTCTGTGTTCTTGGATTCAGTATGAAAGTACTTTTTGAGTATTTTGGTATCTATATTCATTAGGGAAATTGGTTTGTAGTTATCTTTTTTTGCTGAGTTTTTATTGGGTTCGGTGTCAGGATAACTTTGGCATCTTAAAATGGCAATGCAAATGTTCCTTCTGTCTCTATTCTGAGGGGTAATTCAATGAGTATTGGTGCTAACTCTCCTATGAAAGTCTGGTAGAGTTCTTTGCTAAAAGTATCTGGCCCTGGGCATGTTTTAGTTGGGAAACTTTTAAGCATTGCTTCTGTTTTACCATTGGTTATAGGTCAATTAATTGAAATCTGCAAAGGCTTCAGTGCCAAAGAATATGTGTTATGTTTTAAAATCACTATAAAAAGCTAAAGCAAATAAAAAACTATATTAAGCCAAACAATTAATATATATGATCCCTTATGAACATGTGAGGCTGACGCCCAAGGCCCAGATTCTCTGCCAATATTTGACTTTAGCTGATTATGTGTCTTCTCTGTATCATGTTTTTTCTTTGTTAAAACAAGGACTTCAGTAAAAATGAAATGACCCAAGATTCTTCGACAAATGAGGATATGAATATTGTTCATTGGATTTTTTTTTTTTTTGGCCTGATGATGCACATTTGAAAGTTAGCTTGCAGATTATGAAGTACTGGAATGTTGTCATGTTCTCAAAATACCACTCATTTGGCATGTGAAAACTGAAGCTCAGACTCAGGTGAATAAATGTTACTTTGCTTTTGCTCAGTAGTGAATTCAAGAATTATTTTTACTATATAAGAATTACAACAGCCACGTCTGCGAATTACGAGTAGACTTACTTGGTTTAATTTGAGAAAAAAAAATAATGGTCAAAACGTTTGTATGTCAGTAGTTAAGTTATGAATTGCCTACAAAGGCATCCTGTTTCTTCTTCTCCGTGGGACACGTTGCTGTTACATGGACCATAAAGCTTCTGGAGCTTTGAATTAAGAAAGTATTTGCTGCTGTCATGTTCTTTGCCGATGCAAGTGTGTGAAGTGCTGGATGTGTAATTGGAGATGTTTTATATTAGTTGTTAGCAGCCCTGGAAGCCTTCTCACTGATAACACCAGGCCCATGCATTTTCACATTCCAAGATCTAAATGGAGCTCAATGAGGAAAATAAATGACAAGCCTGACATTTAATGAGACATAAAAGCTTTTGACTGTGACCTTGAGATGTGATTTGGTATTTATGATGTGAAATGACTTCCCTTCTTCCAAGTGGAGAAACATCTGGTCTATGTGGAAAGGGGGTTTCATTAAGAAGCAAAAAAATTAAAGAAAAAAAACACAAATAGCAGCAGTATATAAAATCAAGTACATGCTGCAAAATCTAAAGCAGAGGCTGAAAGTTCACAGAACACATGAAGGTGCCCCCACCCCCACTAAGTATGCATTTATTGTGCTGGTGTGAAAAAGCATGAGGAGAGCAAGTCTCCCAAGCTGCACAAACATTTGCAGCTCCACAAGAGTGTGAGAAAGTATGTTTCATGTAGTGATTGATAGTGAGGGTTTCCTGGCCCGCTTTGAACTCCTAGCAGGGACTGTAGGGTACCCTGAGGGGCTGTCTGCTTTTGTGTGTCAGGAATTCTGTTTTGTTAGAAAATAGTAAAGAACACTGTTTGTATTCCCTTTGTTTTTTGAAGGGTACTTATAGTTTATGGGAATTAGGCAGTGTGGAAAAACATCCCAAACTTATTTGTACATCTTCGAGCAAGTACTCGGCTTCACTTAGAAACTGGACATGGCTTTTCTTCTTACTTTTCTTCACGTTTGTTCTTTTCTTTCTGCTTTATTTTTCATCTCTCCTATCCTTCTAGTAGCTAGGAATGACATAGTCTGAACTACTTAATAATGTTCACATGTCTAACTATGCAGATCCTGACAAGACTGATTTTTTGCTTGCTTGCTTGGTCCATTGCTTGGTTGGTTGGTTTTGGTTTATAAAACCAGGTCTCAATAAGTAGCCATAGCTGGCCTTGACTTCACAGAAATCCACTTCCCTCTTCCCCCAGAGCTGTTCCCAAAAAGCCTTTTATTCTAATAAATTAGTTAAAGAAAATAAAAGGAAATGAAATGAAGGCAAATCTGGAGTACTATGTAATACACTCACTGGAAAGCAGTCACTTCTCCATGATTAAGAATTTTTCCAGTTAAACAAGAGGTCTTGAGAACTCTACTTTTGTATGATCTAAGGAACATGAGTTTTGTATTTACAAAAACATAAATTCCATGTCAGATAGGTAAAGTATAATTAAGGGTGTTAAACAGTGAAATTGTAGATATATAAGATCAGGCTAGCTAAAATCCCAGCATGGAGGGCGGAGAGTGATTAGATCCTGCCCTTTCTAGAGGGGCTATGGGGAGTTGGTGGTTTTGGGGGGATGAGTCAGTTTCTTCAGGGGCCACTGGCAGGCTATCCATGCTGCAGTAGATGACCCTACAGCCATGAGCATGCCGTCAGCACTAAGGAGAATTAGTGAGTTCCAAAAGAAAACTGTGCATACAAATGGGGGGGTATGGGTGGGTGCATAAGGGAGATGACAGGGTAGATATGCTCAAAGTAAATTATATGCAAACATAACACTTTCAAATATTAAAATTAGCTCTTCTTTAAAAATATGCATGTGTGTACTTTCTAAATATATTGAACAGATCTCAAAGCAAATAGGGCAATTGTTGAAATTTATACATGAAAGATGATGATTTTAAATCTCACTGCCGTTTAATTAATTAATTAATTAATTTAATTAATATTGTTCCAAGCCATAACTCCAAGAAATACTCAAACTGATGCATCATATCTCCTCTTTTTGTATCCATATTTCGTATTATGGGTTCGGCTTTTTTTCTGGTGCCAGGTACTCTGACTAGCTGCCAGTGCAGGTGCATCTCTGCCTCCTTAATTCTGGGTACTCGCTGTCATCTTCTGTTTGTTTGTTTGTTTGTTTGATTGTTTGTTTGTTTGTGTTTTTGTTTTTAAGCAAATAGAAACAGTGAGTGCTACTTTATTAAAATACTGAGTTTATTTCACATGTATGTTTTGTCTCCCTACCAATTCCACATATGACCACCACTACTACTATCATAACATTCCATACATACTTAAAACCAAGTGAATGATGGAGATCTATCTTGAAAACTAAACTGGCATTTTGGACAACATATTCCTGGCCATGAAACCGGGACAACATTTATCAAACACAGTAGGGAAAGTTTTACGTTGCCTTATAAGAAGGACAGCTAAATATGAGTGGTTACACAAATAAAGTAAGACAGAATATTTCAACCTGTTTAAGCCATTTTTAAAAGAGGTTTCCTCCACTGCTACCGATTTAAATGGCTATCTGGTCAGTTATCTGGAAATAATACTTCACATAATTAATGAACTTGGCTGTTGAAGGAGATATTTAAAACAATCTTGTTTGTTCTTAATGAACCACCATCTTTCTGACTAGACAAGGCCTGTGGCCATGCTGCCTCTGCTCGGCTCAGGCTATCTGCTCAGATGGCCAGAGACACTGGCTCTGCCACCCACGAGACACCAGCATAGGATATGGTTCTGCCAGTCTTCCATGCTGTCTCCACAAGGTTGGGCTGAGCCCAGACTATCCCGCCATCCCTGCAGTACCTAGTAGAAATGAGGCTCTAATGCTTAATATTAACCAAAGGCTTTATATGTTTGGTAATGCTCAATAAACAAGATGCCCACACAATAAGAGGCGTGTCCCAATATCTAACCTTAAGATATAAGTTGTTACCTAGGACTTCTCTCAAAACATATGTGGTCATCCATGGTGCCTCCTACATCTCTGCCTCTCCAGCTCCTCCTCTTCCTTCCCCTCTTCCTCTCCTTCCTCCTCCTCTTCCTCTTCTTACTCCTCCCACCTTAGCTCCTTCCAACTTACAGGGAAAATATGCCGCTACACTTGGCTTCTACTTTGGGAAGAAAACGACCTTTTTCCATACTTGTTTGCATTTTTGCCTAAATGTCTTCTACAGAACTGTCCTTTTCGTGTTTTAGGAGGATTTTTTCTTGTTTTTTGAAGGACTCTTGACACTTTAATCTTGGTGTTGATAGTTTTAAGTCTTTTCCATTTTGGTTTGATCTTTTTTTTTTTTTTGCACTTTTGGCTGGAGTATCTCATATATATTTCTTCACTGGAACTTTTTCTTCAGTTCCCTCTTCATCAAAATCATCATCTCATCATCATCTTCATCATCTTCTTCCTCATCCTTTTACTCATCAGCATCATCTTCATCAAGTTTTACTTTTTTTCTGTGGAACATTGTACCTCCAGAAGTAGATCGATTTCCAGACATACTTAAGAATTTTAAATCCTCATCTTCATTTTCGTCTACATCTTCCTCTATAGCTACGAGGTACTAGCCACTAATTTGCACAGGCCCAGAACCACACTTCAATCTAAGATGACAGGTAGTGTAACCACAAAGCCCCTAAGGGAAGCTGTTGGTTGTACAGACATTTTCAACGTTGCCAGTGTTACTTTAACTGGACTGTCTTCATACTTCATTGCTTCTGTCTCTACAATGTGTAATTTGTCTTTGTCCCTGCACCTAAACTGACAGTTTTCAATGGTACCTGGTGCTTATCTTCATCATTATCCACTTTAGAATGATAATCTTTGTCAGCCTTTAGTTCACAACTGAAAAGGTAGTTCTGAAGCTTAAGAGGATTCACATCCATGCCCGAGTCTTCCATGATGTGGAGGTGCACTCTTTGGGGTGAGGGAAGCCAGATGGACAAACCTGCCTACTGCTCCTCAGAACAGACACACAGGACAGAAGTATGTCAAGTACTTGCTGTATCTTATTAACTCCAGGGTTATGTGGCTTGCCTACAGATGTATTTACTGCATACTGCAGATGTATTTACAATTTAGAAAATATGTGTTGGGTGCTGAGATTTGCATTATTGCCCTACCATATAGAAATTAAGCAAAACAGAATAGAATAAAGTTGATTTATATGTGTGAATGTTTAGATGACTTAAATATTGATTTTTTTCCTCTTTGACTACTTATCACACGTTCTAAATGGTAAAATTTCCTTCCTTTAAAATTAATGCATTTATTGTTTGCCAGACAGCAAGAGTAGACATAAGTGACTCAAACCACTGAAAGGTGTTTTTTTTTCCTTTTTTATTGGATATTTTCTTTATTTACATTTCAAATGTTATCCCCCCCCCACAAAACCCCCTATCCAATTCTCCCTCTCCTGCTTCTATGAGGGTATTCCCCTATCCACCTACCCACTCCTGCCTCCTTGCTCTCGAATTCCCCTACACTAGGGCATCAAGCACCAAGGTCTTCTCCTCCCTTTGATGTCCGACAAGACCATCTTCTGCTACATATGTGGCTGGAGCCGTGGGTCCCTCCATGTGTACTCTTTGGTTGGTGATTTAGTCCTTGAAAGCTCTGGGGGGGGGGAGTCTGGTTAATTGATATTGTTGTCCTTCCTATAGGGTTGCAAACCCCTTCAGCTCTTTCAGTCCTTTAACTCATTCATTTGGGTCCCCTTGCTCAGTCCAAAGGTTGTCTGCAAGCATCTGCTTTTGTATTTGTCAGGCTCTGGCAGAGCCTTTCAGGAGACAGCTATATCAGGCTACTGTCAGTATGCACTTCTTGGCATCCACAATGGGTTTGATGACTGTATATGGGCTGGATACCCAGGTGGGACAGCATTTCCTTCAGTCTCTGCTCCACACTTGGTTTCTGTATTTGCTCTTATGAATATTTTGTTCCGCTTTCTAAGAAGGATCAAAGCACCCACACTTTGGTTTTTCTACTTCCTGAGCTTCATGTGGTCTGTGAATTATATCTTGGTATTCTGAGCATTTGGGCTAATATCCACTTATCAGTGAGTGCATACCATGTGTGTTCTTTAAGGTGGATATATTTGCTTTGGTTGGTTTTTTGGACTAATAAAGATAAGAATAGAGAAATCAAGAGACAACATGTTTTAAAAACAACTGCAAACTATCTCTGGGGTAGCCCAACTTTATCTTGCTTTTATGCTCTCTCCATATAAAATGCATTGAAATGATAGATGGTTATGAACACTATTAAAATTCAGCAGATATTTATGCAAGGTCTACTCTCTGTGAAATGCTTCTGCAAAGTACCACAGGGAAACATTAAGACATGTGTAAGAGCTGAATCTTTCATCACTATGATCTCCCCGAAAATCTTAAAATGAAAAAATGAAAAAAAAAACATTTAGAATCATGACCTAAGTGAGGGATCTTTGTAGAATTTTAATTTGAAAGATGACACTTACTACAATAGTATGGCCCAAAACATTTATTTACCATATAAGTGGTGCCAAGTGAAGGACTCCATGTTTATCTTCTTCTTTTATTACCAAAATGAGCTTTTAAGGGAGGGAGTAAAAATTCAGGTCATATTAGTGTAAAATAACTGATCCTCTGAAAGTATAAATAAATTTCCCCAAGAGCCACATACCACAAAAAGGTAACATCTGAATCTCCAACTAGGTCGTTAAAGCTCTAGCAATGAGCTTCATCTCTATGTGATTTATATAATACTCTAATATTAATTGAAGCATCAGATCACAAACACAAACCTGGTCATTTATTCTGGAAGAAGACACTTGAATGTCCTTTATTGGCCTGTTGATTCTTCTCAGGAGTCTGACAGAGTATTCTCTGAACCTCAGGAATTCTTATCTTCTGAAATTAGCAACCAGCTCTTACAGCCCTAATAAAGAATCACCTGCAGAGTTCATGACTGAGGGAGGAGAGGAAATGAAATAGTAGCGAGCGGATCAGTAGCATTTAGAATCAAAATACTGCGGCTCTTGCAGAAAATATTAACTGCTCATTCACAACACTCTTCATCTGAATAATGTAAACTGAAATGATCTGAACAAGCAGCATGGTAGACTGTGCTAAGGTTACCAAAGGCGCAAATACTGAGGATTCCAAGAAGACGAAGAAGAAGATGAAGACGAAGACGAAGACGAAGAAGAGGAGGAGGAAGAAGGGCCCTCTCTTTTCTTCACTCTTTTTCTCTTTTGGTTATAAAGCAAGAGAGAACAACAGCTGTATACAATCAAAGGTAATAAATATCTTTAAGACATAAAGAAGTTCTTTAAACAGTGAAAAAAAGATAAAAATTCTCATTTGAAAGAATAACAATGATTCTCTCTCTCTCTCCCTTTCTCTCTCTCCACCCCCCCCGAGTATTCCCATAACATTTTTAAAGGATCGTACATCTCAATATTATATATCTGTCATTTATGTTACAATAAGACTATTTATTTTAGCTTAATATAACTCTGATTAAAATGTACTGTTGTTTTAACAAGCCTCAATGTTGTGTCTCATAAGCATGAAGATGCCATTTTCTTGGCAGAGATCTTTAAAAAATGTAAACCCCAGACAGGAAAAATACACATATATAATGCATATATATATATATGTATATATATATAATGGTTTATTTGATTAGATCCATGTTTAATTATGTATTACATGGGTTTTGTACAGGATTTTTGCATATAAATTAATGTACCTCATAGCAGGAATGCCAGTGGAATGTTCCATACATCCAAACATAAGTAAATGGAAAGCAAACTGCTGTTGCAAAGATCTTATTTTCGAGTCTGAGCCTGAGAACACAGAACAGTTTTGTGAATTTGGCTGCTAAGATGTTGAAATTCTACTCTTTCAGCCCAAGATTTTATCAGTGTATGTCACAAAATAGCAATAGCTCTCTAAGTCAGGAAACTTTCAGGAAACAGCAAGTGTTAATTTATTATACAGGATGCTTTCTTTTTTTATTTTAAAGTATTGTTCATCCTCTGTGCAGTGTCCAAGGAATATGTTTGCAGGTCATTGACACTTTCTAGACTCCACAATTAAATCTATAAATGAGATAAAGAAACACTAACCTAATTGCTATATATTAAAATATATCCATAGGTTTCTTATAGGAGAACAACCAATAGTGTGCTTTTCAATTAGCCAAAAGTATTGTGACCTAGCAAAACTTAGTAATCCTATTTTAGTCAAATATAGACGAGTATATGAACCATATAATTTAGTCTTGGTCTGTAACATGGAACAGAAAATATATGAAAAATGTGTCCATAGGATCATAAATTCACCAGCATGAGCATGGGACACTCACACTGGCCTCTCAGTCTCTCTTTATATAGCTCTCACAACTATTTTTTGTGTTGCTAATCAAAATATTACATTACTTTTTCTCTTATAATTATTAACAAGAAACATTAAATAAAATATAATTTGTGAAAGTCTATGAAATATTGTGGATTGCAAGGAGAGTAAACTTGGTGAGGGGACCCTGTATGCTTCAGGGGTCTGGTGATTACAATGAGGAACTATCTCTGGTCATCAGGCCAGATTAGTTGTTAGTGCAGACACATACAACATTTTTACCACTACTTTATATTTTCAAAATTTAGATTCCACCAGATATTGAGGAATCTAAAATGATCAGATTGGATTGATTGTAGTGGTCGTGTTGAAAGGGAAGGTCCAGAAGTTAGTTTGTGCCTCTTCCCATTCTAATCAATAAAAAGAAAAGAGCTTTTATGAAAGAGAAAGCTGTTCGAGTTATGCATGTGTTATGAAAAAGAAAAGAAAGGAAGAAAGTAATGAATCACATGGGTCAAAGGAATGAAGAAAAGAAATAATGTAGGAGAGAAAGCAAGCAGGTTGGAAACAGGGAAGAAGAAATCTACTGCAGCCACAAAGAATAATACTGTCTCCAACTCTTCTTTAAGATAATAATTGGTTAATTCTTTTTAAAAAAATATTCAATGTGTTTGAATTGCGTTCATATCCTAATACTTCAGAAGATACCCTACTTCCTTAACCATAATCTACTGTTAAGAGACAGACAGAGAGAGAGAAAAAGAGAGAGAGAGACAGAGACAGAGGAGAATACTGAGCCTGGTTTCTGTTTCCCAAACACTCCAGGGTATTGGGGTTGTCCTAGAATGTTGTCAAATGCCTCTGTCAGCAGCTTTTAATTCTCAAAAGTTCATCTGGGCATTGGTACTTGGTCCTCACCCCACCTCACCTCACCCACCTCACCTCACCCTACTTCACCTCACCCACCTCACCTCACCCTACTTCACCCTACCTCACTTCACCTCATCTCACATCTTTCATGCTGAGATTTTTTACCTGGCTTGAGTTTGCACAGGTGTCATGCATGCTCCGACATATGAATTTATATGTGCAACTGCCCTGTTCTATCAGAAAAAAAACTGTTTCTTTGAAATTATCCATCACCTCTCAAGATTAAAATGTCTCTGTCTCTTCTTCCACAATGATCACCATGCTTTAGAGAGAGGAGCCATAACATAAATATCCCAATTACGGCTCAATATTCCATCTTTTCAATTTAAACGTTGACTAGTTGTGGGTCTCTGTGTTAGTTGCCATCTACTCAGAGAAATAAAAAGCTTTTCTGATGAGGATTGAGTGATGCTCTGACCTATTGGTACAGAGATAAGTTAGTAGTAGTTGTTGTAATACCGTACTGGCTTGTTTTGTGTCAACTTGACACAAGCTGGAGTTATCACACAGAAAGGAGCTACAGTTGAGAAAAATGCCTCCATAACATCCAGCTGTAAGGCATTTTTCTCAGTTAGTGATCAATGTGGGTGGGCCCCTTGTGGGTGGTACCATCTGATAGTCTTGAGTTCTATAAGAAAGCAAGCTGAGCAAGGCAAAGGAAGTAAGCCAGTAAGAAACATCCCTCCATGGCCTCTGCCTCAGCTCCTGCTTCCTGACATACTTGAGTCCTGATTTCCTTTGGTGATGAACAGAAATGTGGAAATGTAAGCTGAATAAACCCTTTCCTCCCCATGCTTCTTGGTCATAATGTTGATGCAGGAATAGAAACCCTGAGCAAGACAAATACAATGCCCATTTAATGAAATAATGCTAGTAAGTTCTGTCCTACAGCCTACCACTTATATAGTCTTATGTTCTTAACACAAATAATCTTGCCAGTAATGGGATCCATCTCATTGAACAGGCCTTAAAAACAACTAGAAAGTTATTCCCATAGCTATAGATCTGACAGAAAGTTAGTATCAAGAACATACAGAGAACTTAAAAGTCTATAGCTCATGAAAGAAACCATCTCAGCTAAACACTGAGCCAAGGAACCAAAATACAAAGTTCTCAAAAGACAATATGCAAATATCTGAGAAAAATACATAAGAAATTTTGGCATTGCTTTTTCTGTATGTGTATGTTTTAAGAAACTCTAATGCTTTCAAAGCCTTTAGTGTCTATAATCCTTCCCCAACATTCTTTCTTACCTACACTTCCACCTCACACCCCATTTCCTTTGTCCTTCCAGTTACATTAATTCCCTTTTATATCACTGTGTTCTATCTCCTTCCCTTGCAAGCACACTGTGTGTCTCACAGCCTCTTACTATTTTCATAACATCTGTAGATATTCCAAATGAATAACGCATATCCAAAGATTCAAAGCTAACATCCACATATGGGAGAAAACAGATGATATTTGTTTTTCTATGTCTGGGTTTCATCACTCAGAATGCTCATTTGTTTTTAATTTCATCCACTCACCTGTGAGTTTTGTGATTTTATTCTTCATAAGAGCTTAGTAATATTTCATTGTGTAAATACACATTTATTATGTGTATATTATAATCCACATATATAGGCTTTTTTCTATTTTGTGGATATTATGAGTAGAGCAGCAATGAGCATGGGCAATCCCTTTTATCTCTGCAGTAGGAAACAGAGTGCTTTGGGTAGATACCCAAGAGTAGTATAGCTATATCATGTGGTAGAAATATTTCTAGCTTTGTTGTGCCTTTAAAAACTATAGACATATCCTAAAATATATACACACATATACATAAAAGAATTTAAATGGAGTTACCCTTTAATAGGATAACAGTGTGCCTACTAGAGCCTACCCATTAGAAAATAAAATCTCTAGCACTGAGACATCTTTCTGAGTTAATGACCAGAGCAGATTTGGGCCAAGACACCCCTAAGCACAGTAGGCTATTGCTCTGTCTCTCAGTAACCCTCTGAACCTGATGCTAAGACTCTTTTGATGAAGACACATTCGGATCATACACTAGAGAAATGAAGCTACTACTAATCTGGATAATGGTCAGTGACTAGCTTTTATAGTTTAGAAAGGTGCCATATAGGCTGTCAGAGAAAAGTAGCCATTACCCTTACTTCGCTTCAATTGATGTGCGTGACAACAATGACTGTAAATGCCCACTGATGTAATAGCAGCACAAATTCTAATGGAAATGTCCAGCTCTCTTCCTATAGAAACTATGCTGTAAGGTGTCTTGCCTTCTAAAGCAATGTTTCCAGAATATATCATCTCTTTTTGTCAATCTCTGCACCTAGGTTGTTATATGCTAATTAGCTATGTGCTAAAGGTGACACAGTCTTAAATCTCCTTTGTTTACTTTGCATCTTCTATAACTTAATACCCTACGCCTTGTTAACCTCTGGGGGAAACAAAACGGTGCTTCTGTTTCAGTATGCTAAATGTATAGAAGACAACGGCAGGACTTTGCAGTTCAGTGAGTAGACTGAACATTGAATACACACTGTAAACATTTCTATAGGAGGAAGGGATAATGTTACAAAATTTTAGTCTCTCATGTCTTCAGAATCCAGAAAGATGAATCACTTGTCCTATCTGTTATACAAAACAGAAGCTGACAGCTATGTTTAATTTATCTGGCTCAGTATTACAGAGCCTTTTAGCCATTTCATTCCATTATACTCCTCTTGAAATATTTGCTCTGGTAAGAAGAAGCAAATATTGGGTTTTACAATCCATTTACTGGGATAACAGTGATGATAATCTGACATCACAGAACCAAAGCTTATTTCCTGAGAAGAATTTCCTCTATTTCACACTATTGAGGTACAATACCCTCAATAGTGTGTCTCATCTCATCCTCCCTCAATTTATATTTCTTGAAACTTAGTAGAATAAACACAAATACAACCCCATACCCAATAAAAAAATGTCGGTAAATCTAATTTTTATGAATTAGCTTTAACCTTTTTTAGTCACTAGTAAAATCTTTCCTGATTGATTCAATCTTTAATGCAAAATGTGCTGTGTATACCATGTTGTCATGTTATACAGGTAGCCCATGTTGCATCGAAACAATGTTACTGGCAAACAAGCTATTCTTTTCTAACAAAGGGAGGGTTAAAGCAGATACTAATGGGAAGGAGCTAACTGTAATGTTCTTTTCTTAATGGAGGACTGGAACATGTAGAATTTAGCCCTAAACTACATGCTGGAATGGAAGATTGTTTGTCCTTCCAGTGGGAAATTTCTTCTTTACTTGGTAGCTGAATCTCCCTGCAGAGAGTTTAAAAGGTATACAGCATTCATCTGTTGTGAGGATAGTCTAATCCACCCAGTAAGTACAATAACCACATGGAAGTGAGCTGGAAAATGCCATAATTCTACCTGTGCCTTTCTAGCCCATGGAGAGATAGCAAGAAAGCATTGATACATCATGGGGTTAGATGTTCTATTGATGTACTACAAAGCTTAATATAATTATGAAAATGAACTAATTTGAAAGCCCAATGATAGGATTTATAAATGGATTTTAGAAAGCCCCATATTATAGCAAATTAACTACATGCAGTACACATTTTCCATGAGTATCCTGTTTTGTTGAGCTATTCAGTAAATGCTATTGGGCACATCTTTACCCATTCTGGGACCCTTCAGCTCTGATATTCATGATGTCTTACAATGATTCCTTACTGTACTTCAGAAGGATTAAAAAATGTTTTTCCTTAGAGATTTAGCTGTTGAGATATTAACCAGGCAAACAGAAAAGTGTTTGAGCTACTAAAAAACTACAGGGAATCGATAAGAAATCCTCTAGCAAGAACATTCTAATTTGAAAATTATTTAATAATGTAAAAACAATATTGGGTTGCATACAAAGTTACTAAATTAAAATACGCCATTTGCCATGACTCAGTAATGGGAGTTTAAAAAATGACCAAGTTTCAGTCCTGGAAAGATTCATGTAATGAAGCTAAAGGTGGGCATATTGAATATTTGAGATGTTATTAGACAATCATTTAATACACAACTCTGAGTTCAGTTATGTCACCCAAAATTCACATGCCAAGGTCCCTGTAACCTCAGACAAGATTAAAGATTCTAAGTTGGAATCTTTAATGTCTACCTCCTGCTACATCTATTTATTAATTTAGAAAACACTAAATAATTCAGATTTCTTTGAGATATTAATAAGAATCAGTACAACCTCTTTAACCTTTTACTGATATGTCGCTGGTATGAACAAGCTGGGTATGTGAAATGTTGGATGCTTATCCTAATAGAGCTAAAATCTTGGTATAAAGATTCATTCCCTCATTACTTATAATTCTGACTACTATTGTTCAGTCAGACATTTATTATTTTATATATGAAAACACGCTAGAGTAGCACATTTCTTGGTGGAACACGAGAATAAATGTTTTCTGAATTTTGGTTCCTCGGAGTACCGTGTAATGAGTTCTTCTAAGTCAATGCTGAGCTGCAATGTAAAATCCTGTGTAATGAGCCAATAGCAAGCTCTGTGTGACCCCTATGAGACAACTCTAAGAGATCAGAACTCTTCCTCCTCCATCCACTGCCTCCCCAGCCAGAACCTTCTGGTCAGGGTCTGCCAAGAAAGGACAAGGAGAGCCCAGATCTGAGAAGCTGGGACTCTGTGTATCAGCACAAAGCAAGCAGCAGAATGCAAATCATCAGCATTGCTCTAGGAATGTCTTTGTTTACAGTACCAGGGAAGAACTTTTAAAGTCCTGCCACATTTGCATTGAGTCTGTCATTCACAGATCTAATTTTGATTCCTGGCCTGTAAAATGATCTTGTGTTCCATTAAAAAATATATTTTTACAAGGTTAATTTCAGTGTCAGAAAACATAGGCATCTAGCAGACGTTAGAAGAAATGAAGTTTGCTTAATGAAAGGTGGGTAATGACATTCATTCAAAGTAGCTTATTTGATTACGTAGGCAAAAATAGACCTTCTGAGGCAATTCTGATTGAATTTGCATGTAAATTGTGGAACTAAACTTTATTTTTCTTTGACCAATAATGTTTTTCAACTTAGCTCATGGTCTATGTAAAGTGTCTTTCAAATGGAAGAATGTCTTTGTTGAATGCATTCAGAGTCACAGAATGTAAGCAACCATAGGGATGCATAGAAACTGTCCACTGATCCTTCTCTGTTTGGGGATTCTGAAACTAGAACTACAGTCTAAGAAGATAACAAGGAATCTGTAATTAGAACCTAGCTTCCTTTATCGAGCCTGTATTAATGGGGAAATAGTACATGGATTTATATTTATATCAAGCTTGCTGTTGATGAGCAAAGTGTCATATAAAGGTCATTCCTACAGAAATGTCTGTCCTCTCTACTTTGAACTCTCGTAATTGATGCTTCTCTAAGTATTGCTCTCTAGAACAGTAAAATGATTTTAAGGTATTCATAAAATCTCCTTTGCTGAAATTATCATGCATCTCTTCTCTTCTAGCTTCCAGCTGTCGGAGGACAATTTTCATTTACCATCTCATACGACCTTGAAGAAGAGGAAGACGATACAGAAAAGATACTTCAGCTGATGATTATCTTAGAGGTAGGAAAATAAATGTGTTACTTTACAAATACATACTATCTTTATTTACCTTAGGTCATTTACACTGCTTATAATATAAGTTGGCTGATGTATATTTACACACTATGAAAAAAATACACTTTAGTGATTTCATACCATGCTCATGTTTTAATCTGAAACATGTCAAGAAAATAAAGAATAAATAAGGTCTGATGAAAAAAAAGGAAAGACCATTTAGAAATATTTTGAAAGTTAAAGTTAAAACATGATCATATTGCCATGCTGATAAGGTTGTACAATCCACGTGTTTAGGTCAGTACTGATTTATGTAACATGTTATATTGTAGATTCTATTGCTTGCTTTTTGCTTTGATAGTCAAATGGAAATGGGGAAGCCAATTACTTGTTGAGCTGTTGGTAACTTCTAACTTTAAAATCTTACTTTAAGAAGAAATGATATAAGATAAGCTGCATTTGGAAACTAGCAGGCCATGGACCTTCATGGTTCCCAATGCTACTATAGTAACATGCTTAGAACTCTTACTTCCTAGCACTGTGGTGATGCTTTCTTCAGTCACATATATACCCATAGACACACACATATATGTGGGTTAGTGGTTCCAAATGCAAGGGGATGACTGAGCTTCAGGCTCTGTACTTGTCAAGAGCCTTCTTTGCCTTTGGGTCAGTGTCAGAATGACAACATTACTCTTTCAGTGTGAATTTCTTTCAGAATTAAATGAAATGATTTAGACTTCATATAAACATAAAGCTACATGTGTATCTTGTGGTACTTTAAAGATAAAAATTCTCTTACGCATGATGATTAAAAGATGATGTATCTCTAAAATGTCAAATGAAAACAGTTACTGGAATGCCCTCATTAAATGAAAATAAGTTTTACCATGCGGCTGCTGTCCTATTTTGAGCATTAGTGTGTAGATCTTTCCTTCTGTAAAAGTCAGAAATCGTTTTATGTACATGTTAATAAAAGTTCCCTCCCTAATTTACTCTAGTTCCTATCTCTGCCATAAATATCATAAATATATGATACTTTTATGCTTGCGTGAAGCAAAATTGTTTGAAACGACATATGCATATGAGATACGTATTTTTTCAGTTATTG
The DNA here is from genome assembly GCF_004785775.1 of Grammomys surdaster. Lineage (NCBI taxonomy): Eukaryota > Metazoa > Chordata > Mammalia > Rodentia > Muridae > Grammomys > Grammomys surdaster. The sequence continues at coordinate 2,867,067 of NW_021604616.1, read as the reverse complement.
GAGAATATGAATATATACAAAATTACAATGGTAGGCTTTGTAATGGAGGAGATGAAAGGTGATCTCACGTTGCTTATTCTTTGATTCATGTCCACCAGAAATATGCTGAATAACAGATAAAACTGACCGTAAGTTAGAGCCCTCATGAGGATAACCTTTAGTAGATAATCCAAATTCAGAGGGCTTTTCTAATTTTTGTACCTTTACTGCAGTTATATCTACATATACTTTCTTTTTCCCCCTTTAGGGAAATAACCTGAGAATCAGCACAGCCTATAAGGAGGTGTATTTAGAGCCATCTGAAGAATATGTTGAGGAATTAACACTCAAAGAAGAGTCCTTTACTATACATGGAACAAATTTGCCAGTCAGTAGAAAGGATTTCATGATCGTGCTCGCAAATTTGGAGAGAGTCCTCATGCAAATCACGTACAACTTAGGGATGGACGCCATCTTCAGGTGAGATCTAGAACTTCACCTCCCAGAGTCATATGTGTATCTGAGGCAAACAAAGGTATGCCAGAAAAGCACATTTTTAAAGGTCTAAGTTTGTGGCTTAAAGTGAAAAAGTAAGCATAAGTTCTGGTTTTTAGGAGGTAATTATATGTAAGCTTTAAATTTTAAATGTTAAGAGCAATGTATTGGACTTTTAATACTGACAAATTCTCTACAGTTTTTAATGACTCCCTATTGACAAACCAAAGGACAGTTTCTTTTATGGCATCTCAGATTATGAAATACTGAAGATATAGGATTGCAAGGTGCTCATATTGAGAAAGTGGTTTGTAAAATATTTTCTATTAATTGACTAGTTTCTAATAGTATCTAGGTTGTAAGAAGAAATATAGGCCTCTTCACTTACATAGTTACACATTTCTATAAAACACTTCGGCACTATGATAGCAAAGAGTAGGAGATTTTGAAGATTAAGAAAACTCTGTTGAACTTCACAATTTATTGGTATTTGTGAAACCTCAATTTTAAGTTCAGTAAAGCCCATAACAATATGTATCTCATCCCTCAGGGTTGTAATTAAATATTTAATTTGGACATTTTTAAAGGCTAGTTCCTTTTTAGTATCCATATATTTTACTATAAAGAAAGCACCATGACTTGAGCCAAACTGATCTCTGAAGTCTAACTAAAATCTCCCATGTTTCTAATTTAGAAGTAATAGCATCCCGTTTGGTAAAAATTTTATGTCATATATATTGAAATATCCTTTTCATCCTTTTAAAAATCTAGTTAATAACGCAAAATAGCATTGTACCTTCATTCTCAATCAGATGAAATTAGAAGACTAAGTTTGCCACATGGACAACTGACATACCTTTATTCAGAGCAATATCTCCTACTCTGGATTTTTCAGTAGGCGATTCTACCTCAATTATTGACTAGTACTGCCAGGTTTGTCTTTCATTTGTAATATCTCAGCAAATTCCAATCATCATTATCATTTTCCAAAGGAGGGAGCTACAGATTCATAAACAAAATCATTGCCAAACAATGTGCCTCTTTTGCATAGGCAATTCTGCCAGAAGCTGGGTTAAAGTGCTATAAAGATGAGAGGCAGCACTTAGGAATTAATTATGTTTTTCCTCATTTAGTAAATAGAGATTGTCATGATGTGTAAACACTATAAAGAAATGAGTCCTTCAGCTTTCAAAGTGAATGACAACCAAATTGACCAAAAGTGGATGGAGGGCTTATTTCTTGTTGTCATATTGTTTCTCAGGCTACTTAATTCAAAGACACTTCCTCCTGATTTATGTCAGACAATTTCAAAGTCTACCTATCTTAAAAACATTGGTTTCATTTAAATCCTTCTGTGGTTCTCTCTGAACTTACGCATGTGGTCATGGAGTGTGGTGATGTGGACAGGCTTAGCAGCTCTTCAAGTATGTAACTGCTTTTGCCACTGAAGTGCTGTGGTCCAAGAAGTGGAGATAGTCAGATTGAAGCCCCAGCTCATTCTAGGAGAGCTGAAAGTCAGCATGAATCCTGAATCAGTAAACTTGCCATATTTTACTTATCTCTGATCTAGCAATAGATTGCATCATATTTGTAAAACACTGCTTGAATTGACTTCAGCTTGTGTTGCACAGTAGGCTTCTGAGTTGGTAGACATTCCTGTGCAAGCACAAGGAAATTGAAGATAATACAACAACAATTCATATTTCGACTTACCGAAGGGTAGTTATGTCAGCAAAATGGGCTTAGGTTCTCCCAGTTACATGGTTAGGTGGAACTTGATAGCAAACTGAGCTATGGGTCAACGATTTTGACTTCTGTTTCCAACACAGCTATTTAATAGTTGTAAACATGAATATGGCTTTGACCTCTCTGTGCTCTAGTCACTTCGTTTCTGAAACAAGGAAGACAATTGCCTTGCCAACTTCAGAAGGTCACTTTGAGAATGGAATTAGACAATTGCTGAAATACTTTTCTAACAGAAAATCAGCTCACACATATGAAGTATCTATATTTGACCAATTTCATTCCAGGTGAATATACTTTCTATAAATATCATTCAGGCTTGGAGACATGCAGCATATGAAATACTCTGCCATATCCACAACTGAGTGTTTACTCCCCTGCTTATCTAGAATGCTGAAAGATTCATTCAGTGTGACTAATTAGTATCCTCTTTAAGGTGAATAGGAAACAAATATATACTATTTTTTTTCTGATGGTAAGATAAAGGCATGGAACAGTGGTTTGGCACATAAGCCATCAGTACCATTTTGGATACCTAGCTTCCTCATAAATCTTGGGTGGGCATGATGACTTGCCTGGAATCCTATTACTTAAGAAGTGGAGACAGGAGATTGTTCCCTAAAGCAAGCTAGACTACGCAAGTTGATGAATTACAGTTTTAAGTGAAAGACTTTGTTGCAGTACATGAAGTGGATATCTATCCAGGAAGACATCCAGTATTAACCTCTGGTTCTATATGCATACTCATTCATACATATGTACATGTACACACCCACACACCAAAATAAAGAAATGTAAGATAAATCAAGTATTTCCATGTATTTCTCCTTTAAGTTATCCAAATCTTGTCTTTAGTAACACCATTGACAAATAAGCAAAATATTTCTGAAGTACCTAAATACAGAACTCTTCACAAATTGTCTTCCTTCTGCATCTACAATAGACATTATTATAGTCCACCAAATTCGACTCCTCTGGAGATTATTGCATTTCCCTTGACTCCTGAGATCAGAGGATGTGGTTTGGCCAATGCAATAGAAACCAATGTGATTTGCATCTTCTCTGAACAGGAACATTAAACTGCCAGTGTAAGACTTCCTAGAGTTTATTCAGCAACCAGAAAATAAACAACCTGAAATTCCAACAGGACATGGAGGTCAGCACCCTGACTTTTTAAATCTTCTAGTTGCTGAAGAAAGGTTGATTTTTGAAAATCCTCCTACAGGCCTGGATCAGCTATCAGAATTTGAAGTAGCTACCACAGCAGAATTGAGTCCATTGTATCTTTTTCAACATATACTTTAAATCCGTTCATTGAATGCAAACTAATACAGAATCTTTAAAAAGACACATTTAACAATATTTGTTTATTTTATTATACTGTTACTTTGCCTGTTTGTATCTTGATGCACTATGTAAACATCTGGTGCCTTAGATGCCAGAAGAGGGCATAGGTTCACCTGGAGCTGAAGTTCCATGCAGATGTGCGCTGCTTTATAGGTGCTAGGAATCAAACCTGAGTCCTCTGATAGAGGGCCTCTTAACTGATGAGCCATCTCTCCAGCACCCCCGAAAACATTTTTATTTGACATATAGCAGTTATACATATTGATGAACTTCATAAGTAGTTTTATTCAGGTATATAGTGCCCTTTGAACTCAACCTTATACAGAACCTTTTAAAGCCAAGATATATTAATGTGAATTTTATAGTGAATTTAAGGGTTTTGGTTGAATAGAATTTGACAGAGTTTGTACTATAAATTACTAGGAAAAACCTCAAGAGCAAAATCATCTGGTAACCAGAGACATGAAGTTGATGAGTACATTGTCTCTACATTTGAAATGAACCATCCAGGTGTCCATATTTTAAAGAAATATGTTGACAAGGACCCTAGGACTTAAAAATATTTAAAGAACACACTTTTCATCCTGCTGTTAATGAGAGGTAGAGCCAAGGCTTAAGCCCATAGGCATTTCATCCCAGAGTCTTTAATGCTTGTCTGTAAATATTGGACTCATTCTGTCTGCAAACACATACTGAGCATCTCACGTGTGTGTCTGCCTAAATCTCAGTGCTCAGCCTTGTAAACTGGTGGAAGCAATATCTGAATTTCTAGACTGAAGATGAGGGAAGAGAACAATGCCTGTGTAGCATCTGATTTAGCAGCATAGGTTGGGATACAATGTGAAGCAATGAACTCAAAGAATAATCCAGAATAGAAGCAAGATACACGTATTTATAACAATATAATGGACACTGCAATATGAGTAAATTCTTTGTGCACTTGAATGTCTAAGGAAAAGGAGGTGAAATCTTACACTATCATTTTATGTCTATAGACATGACTGTAGTGGCATCAGAATTTCTCATTTATTTCTTCTACTTGACATAGATCAGAATGTTTGGAGGACTGAGGAGATGAGATTCCTTAGTAAATGCACTGCTTGGCACACAAGCATGAGGACTAGAATTTAGAGCCCTAACAGCAACTCTCAGCTGTAATCCCAGCACCCTGGAGGTGGAGATAATGAATACCTATGACACTGGACAGTCAGACTAGCACAACTGGTGCACTGCAGGTAGAGAGAGTGAAAATTATGTTTTTTTTTTAAAATGAGGTGGGGAAACATTGCTGAAGATACCCAACTTTGACCTCATGTATGCTCACATGCATGCTTTTGGCACACACACACACAGATTATATACACACACACACACCACATGTACCACACACAGACATGTACTCCCGCACATACACACAAACATACCATTCTTGCCCAAACACACAGACCCTCTCCCACACATACACACACACAATGTACAGTCATATCCGACATCCATCCACAATTTTATCTTATCTATATTTTCAAGTCATAATAACAAGTCAGTTAAAGGACTTGATAACACAAACACACAGAGAGAGAGACCTCACACCACATACATACCACACACACAACACATACAACACACACATATCACACACCACACACACACACACACACATACACACAGTGTTTGAAGTTGAAGAATTCTACTGTCCCAGAAGCTCCTTCATACCACTAGGTCATTCTGTTGCCTCTTTAGGAGAAATGAAGTAGAAATGATCAGTCCCCTCTAATGAGAGGGATTTTGTAAAATCTCCAAAAGGTAGTGGCTAGACCTGCTTGTGGTACTGCTTAATCTCAGCCTCGCCTATGTTAATCTAGCCTTTCAATGCTGAGCTAAAATTCCAGCTCTCTTCTTGTGGGAAAAATTAGGCTGTGGCGGAGTCCCGGAGACTTTCCATGCGGCTGGTCCCACAAGCAGGAGAAAGTCTAAAGTTTTAAAGGCTGGAGGCTTTGGCAGCAGGTCCCAATGATACGAGAAAGTCCTAGGTTCCAAAAGGGTTTATTTTCATGGTGGATGGTAGATGGTCTGGATGTACCCCTGTGAAACTCAGAGCAGACCTGAGTTAAATAGGGAGGGAGAAAAAGGGAGGGTCTGGGGAAGAATTTGCTGTGCTCTCTGGCCTTCATTAGTATGTAAATCCCTAGGGTCTGAGGCCTCTAGTCACACCCTCTACCTGTGCACTTTGGAAGGGTTGCAATGGCCTACGTGACTGAACAATGTAGTTCTATGGAGACTAAACTGCTTTTCAGAACCCTGGGTTCTGGGGACGTGGCCAAATACCTGACATTTCTCCCTTGGAGTCTTGGGGTTCCAGGCCCATGCCCAGCCATGAACCAAGGTACCCTTATGCAGTCCCACATCTTCTTATTCTATATTTTAAGTATAGTATTGCTGAGTTGTTTTGGATGTCTCTGCATTCTTCCCTATAGCTCAAGCAGGCCTTGAATTGGCTTTGTTCTTGCCTCTTAGTATTCCAAGTGCTCATATCAAAAGTCTACATGGCCAGGCTCAGTTTTGAGGCTCATGCTGAATCATGCCATAGGCTTTAACAAATGCAAACAGAATAAAATATTTTCCTAGCAATAAAATCTTTCTATGTTGATTTATACTAAGTTAATTTTAAGTTGAATAAAATGAAAGTCTTTGATTAAGTAAAATGTGTATAGAAAAGAAAAGGCAAGTGATACCAGTGCTTCATTTTGTTTTGGTGATTTTAGTTTTACCATGACTCAGTCAACTTTGTTGAGAAGATTAATCAAACAGAAATATATTAACTGGACAGTGTCTGATGCAACTCAAATATTTTCTACAGTGACTTTTGTAGTCATGTCTCCTCTCTCCATCCATCATCTTATCTGTATTTTCAAGTCATCATTAGGAGAATCAGTTCAGGCACTTGCCTTCTTAGACAATGCTTTGAGTGTTCATGCATTTTGAATGTTCAGTACGTTATTCCTGCCAACATTTTGTATTTAAATTAATGCAGCCTGGTATCAAGAGAAGCAAATGATCATATTGAGGTTGGGGGAGGGGAGGATAGAAATAAACTGAAACCTTCTTCCAGGGTAACACTTAAAACTGTTAAATGCATTAAAATCCCATTTAACAAAGAGCAGAACTTAATGAACATTGGGATTGCTCAGTGAATACTAATGTGGAATATTACAGGGAAAGATGGTTTATTGTTGAAATTTCTCACAGCTCAAAATTGTTACAGAGATTAAGGAGATGAAAATCTGCTGTTCAAAAGACAAAGGAGAGTTGGTAGTTCACTGAAAATATTTTTTGTTTTATATCTTCATCTTTAAATTGTTTCTTAGAGAACTCAAATGATCATTCTTCTACATGTCCTTTCTTTGGGTTTTCCATGTCATTTTTTATAATGAAAGTTCTGAAACATATCTGTCTTTATAAATCAAACTGCTAGTTAGTAAGCTGTGGCTCTTTTATATGGTAATCAACTAATTTATCAACAGTGAAACCATTTGATTCTTAATGATCAGAATTATAGGCTTATTATTTGATAGTACATTAATTCAAGGCAGCTAGATGCCATAATATATTAAGGAAATTTCTGGCCTCTGGTTGTAAGCCCAAACTAACTTTTTTTCATTTTTTTTCCATGTCAGATCAAATTTAACTTTTACTTACTACTTTTTGTTATTTTTTTGAAATGTGGATGGACCTATTGTGCTTGGCTATCTTAGACAATACATGTAATGTAATAGTATTCCATTCACCTACTAACTTATGTGTATTTTAATTAATCCTCAATATGTCTACCATTTATCCAACCATCTATTTGCATCTTAATACATTCAACTATCATCCATGTATTTATCAAAAGTGTATAAGGTTCATCTAAGACCATCTGGATATCATATATTTACATTACTATTTGTAAAAGTAGCAAAATTATACTTATGATGTAGCAACTAAAATAATTGTATGGTTGAGGTCACCAGAACATAAAGAACTAACGGTACCAAGGGGCCACAGAATTAGAAAGTTTGAAAACAACAGATCTAGATAGAAGTAGCTGCTGTATAATATTGTGACTATCCTAAATGACATAATTGTGCCCTTTAAAATGAGAGCTGAACTCATGAATTTCCACCCTTAACTGTGAAATTCTTGAAAATTCATAGAGGAATGAAGAGAGGAAGGAGAAGATAGAGAGATGGAAAGAGGCATACAGGAAGAGACAGAGATTTTCTTTAGGAATAGAGCCCTATAGAAATGACACATGTGCTGGTGGATGCTCCACACCTGAGCATGTATAGGCAACATGAACGGCAGAAGTGACACGGAGGAACATGAACATGAAGTGAACTGAGGATTATTTTGTTTGTTTGTTTTTCTTGTTTTGTACAAAGGAAAAGGGATTGGAGAAATAGAGGAGGAGCTGAAAGGGAGGGAATGGAGAATGTATTTGATCAAAATATATTATATGTGTGTATGGACTTCTCAACTAATGAAAAAATTACCAATTTTATTTGTGGATGTAATCTTAAATCGTAAGAGATAAGTAAGGAAATGCCCATGAAAGTATTTCTTTCACGTATACGGTTACCTGGTGAACAAAAACTCCACTTTGTGTTTTTTTTTTAAGTAACCCATATATAGAAACATCTTAAAGACTGCCTGTCAGTCTAAGACTTTTCATTAAGATCTTCAAAGAAAGCACTCAAAAATAGTGCTGTGTGAATATGCATTTAAACATTCCAGATATCGCTAAGTGCCCAGAAAGATTCCGTCCATCTACTTATTTAAAAGACTCAATTAAATTTCCTTTTCTGCTTCAAGGATTATATAGAAATTAGTACATATTCCAATAGTCTATCCAGATAACAGGAAGGAAAAAAGTAAACAACAACAAACAAAAAGAAAAAAATATATTTTTTAACCAATAAATACACCAAAAAAAAAGAAAAACCAGACAGTTTTTAAAAGAAGAAATATAAATTGCCAATAGATAGTTTAAAATGTATTCAGTGTCCTATACCAGCAGGGAAACAGACATTAAAACTGCTTTAGATTCCATCCCATTCCACTAGAATGACTACCATCAAGAAAACAAATGACAGCAAATGTGAGTAAAGATTTTGAATTAGGAGCTTTTATTTATAGTTAGTGGGAGGGTAAGCTGGTGTAGCCACTATAAAAATCTATGTGGGGATTTTAAAAACACTAGAAAAGGCATAACCATCCAATCCAGCTATACTACACCTCAACTACCACGTAAGCGAAATATTCTTCATCCTGCCCCAGAGATACTTGCATATTGATGTTTATAGCTGCTCTATTCATAACAGCACGTAAAGGATTCACAACATGCCTCTGCATCCTTTGACTTGTATGTTCTTTCTGCCCTCTCTTTCACAATATTTCTAAGCATGGGACAGAGTGTTCCGGTATATAGGAGCACTCCACTGTTTCTAATTCTCATGTTTTACTGGTTTCAAGTCTCTACATTGATCAGTGTCCACTGCAAAAGAAATGTCTTTGATGAAAGTTGAAACACTAATCTGTAGGAATAAACATCAATACTTAGAAGGCAAATTGACATCATGACCAGTTAGTAAAGCAGTAGTAGTAAGTTCAACCCTAGGGTGTATGATCTCCCAGCCATGACATTTGCTCATAATCTAATCAGAATGTGTTTAATTACTGTTCCCCCCTATAACAACATGTCACTATTATGCATGAGGACATTTTCTCCAGCTAGGTCATTATTGGACCTCATGGGGTCTGAAGCTTAGTAGGACTATTGATGGCTTTTTCTTTCAAAGAGCTTGAATAGCAGCGCTCAGTGCTGTGAAAGCTAGTTGGAAAGGAACATTTCAGCTCAGGTCCAGTCTGATTTCTCAATATTCTATGACCCAAGTGTGTGGTGTCTTAAGCAATATGGTTTTATGTTCTAATTCTGGTGGGCAATCAAGACCTTAATAATAATCTGTATTGTTTGGCATTCTCTGGACCTCTTTGCACAAATAGCTTACAAAGAGCTATCCCACATGTGATAATAGGATTTTTATTTGATGATTTTATCATTTGCCGATTTTTTATTTAAATGGAATAATCTCTTATACTCTTTTTTCTTTTTGAAATGGGTTTTGCTGTGTAACTCATACCAACCAATAGTTTCTTCCACCAGTTTAATAATTTCTTACATTTAGAACTTGAATCCATTTTGCCTTTTTTATAATTGTTATTTTTTGTTTCTTGCTGTTTGTTTTTATTTTGTTTCGTGTAGAGAGGGAGATAGAGTTCAGGTTTGATCATCTGCATACAGATTTTTGTGCACTCTTAAGGTGTTGTCATTTTTATATTCTATTTTTTTATTTTAACTTGTTTTTATTCTTTGCGAGTTTCACATCATACACCCCAATCCTACTCACCTCCCATCTCTTCAAATCTGCCCTGTGTCCTTGCAACCTCCCCCCCCAAAAAATGAAAAAACAAAAATTAAAAAAACCCAAAGCATCAAAACTATCTCATCATATAAGCTGTAGTGTGTCACAGTATGTCTCACAGCATACACTTTGGTCCTCACATCTTTGTTGGCAAATATTCACTGCAATGAGTCAGTGGTCTGGCTCACAGCCTTCTATCTTCTGCTACACCATCAATACTGGATCCTCATCAAGACTCCTCTTGAGTATCCTGAAGCTGCCTCCTGTTTTGGAGATCCTGAAGCTTTGGATCTGTGGGACAGGCTCTTTCACACTCTCCCACAGTTCATAGACAGAGCAGATTTTGGGGTGGGCCAACTCAGATTTCGGCCTGGGTAGAAGCTGAGTTGGTCAGTCTGCCAACTCTCCTATACTTCACCACCAGGGCCAGCTTTCCAGCACTGTGTCTGCTAGTTTACCAATGCTGCAGCCAGCAAGGGGAAGGGCCAGCTCTACTGCTCTAACGTATGCTTTTGGTTCCTTTTAAAGAAATACATTGTGTATGTGTTTTCATGCTCTCTTTTCTTATTCCATTGGCTGTATATTTATTTTGTGTCAGTGTTCTGATCATCAGGTCACTATGGCTTCACAGAATATTTTGAAGTCAGCTACTGTGATGCATTCATACTTGCTGATGTTTGCTCTCTGTGTTACAGGACTCTAACGTTTTCTTTTGAATTATAGAATTGCAGATTCACTTTTGTTTTTAGCTCCAAGAAAGCCATTAATATTTTAATGAAAACTGCATTGAAGATGTATGTAGTGGGTTTGCATGTTATGGGCATTTTGGTAGTATTAGATATTACAATACATGAACTGTAGATATCAATTTTGTTTCCTCTTCAGTTTCTGTCACCGTTGTTCTAATTTTCATTCTAGAAGAACTAATTTCCTGGGTTAGTTTATTACGTGATATTTTTAGAATTAAATTGATTTCCTAATTTCTTCCTCAGCAATGGTATTGATAGTGTACAAAAATTATAAATTTTGAATGCTGATTTTTCTATCATTCTAGCCATTCAGTTTTTCCTGATAAGTGACTACATAGTTATCCATGTACATATACAAGGTACATATAGCAAGTGCCATGTAGTCTTCAAGTAGAGTAATTTGACTTCCTTACTGACCATTTGGATAATTTCTGTTTCTTTGCCTTGGCGAATTTTTCTAAATACATATTTTGATTATACTGTGACAGGTTAAAATGAATTTAAGAGCTTCTTTATCACCGTGATGGCATTCCTGATTGTAATAACTGAAGAGAGGAGAAACATATTTTGGCTCATAATTGAGATGGATGGAGACAGCAACTTAAGAACCAGTGTATTAGATCTCCATAGACTAAGAAGCAGTAAAAGCTTGACCAGAAGCACAGATAAACTATGATCCTCAAACCATGCCTGCATAGTTCTCTCTCCAATATCCTAAAGATTTTATAACCTTTCAAAGCAGCACCATCATCTAAAAAGTATGTTCAAACACATGAAAGTTTTGAAGACATTTTCATATAGTATAGTTTGTTGCATCTCTCTGGGTTTGGAAGCAGAAATATCTTGAGGCAGAAATAGGCTTGAACTATAATCTCCAAGGACAAAGTCTATGGCTCCCCATTTGTTATCTTGTTCCTATGTCAGAAGACCCCACAGTCATCCCAAAACACCATCACTGGTGGGGGATCAAGTGTTCAAGACTCCATGTGAAGCCATATAGAATACTTCAAATTTAAATCATAGCCATAAATTATAGCTAGATTACATATAATTACCTAATATAAGACTAGTGCTATATAAATAGATGTTGATATATTATTTAGAAAATAATGATGAGGGATATTTTAAAAGTTTAAAGATAATTTTTAAAAAAATAAAGCCTACATAATTTGACAAAAGTGTCTGTAGATGCTCAGTACAAATACAAGTGGTTTTTTTTTTTCCAAGTATCTTCAGTCTACACTGGTTGAATCCGTGGATGCAGAGTCCATTGGTAGTCAATATTGATTCTATAATGAAAGATGGAAGCTTCAAGTTATAGAACCATTCTTTTCAACATAGATAACTCCTTCACATTTGCATATGGATATTCACATATCACCATCCATCCGGCTTCAGAATACCTCATAGTTTCTAATACTATGTCGTTCCTCTCTCCCCAGGCTGAGCTCTGTCAATCTTGAATCTGCCGTCCCCTATCCTACTGATAGAAGTATCGCAACTGCTGTGGAAGTTTGCCAGTGTCCACCTGGGTACAGTGGCAGCTCTTGTGAAGTAAGTTTGTAGAAATCAATCCCTCATACAGTGTTGCCAATGAACTGCTCTAAAATGAATGTTTTGAAATTTTCAGCCTGTAACTGCACAGACAAGTGACAGTATAGTATTCAAATAAAATTGGCTTTGTTTTTTAATCCTTTGATAATTTCATAGATGATTTTGACAAAATATGATGGGCATTGGGCCCTCAAGTGAGTGCTTTTTTTTCTAATTTGTATGTACTCTCTGATTGGTGATACTAATTTACTAAGTCCAATGAGTGTCACACATATGTGTGTGGATGTGGGCCATCTTAGAGAGCATGGACAGCCTACCCCAGAGTAGACATACCCCCAGAGAAGAATGGTTCTTCCTCTCCTTAGCAGCTATCCAATAGCTTCTCAGGTGTAGGGCCTTGAGAGTGCCTCCTTCATCCATGTTAGATTGATCAAATAATTAGAACGTCTGTCTAGAGTTCATGGCTTTTAAATAGAGTACTAACCATGCATTTTCAAAGCTACAGTTCCCTTTGAAGTATTTTGTCCTACTATAACTGTGATTTCTGTGTTTCTTCGCATTTTAGCCAGCAATGTATTGATGGTAGCAAATTAATATTGAAAAAATATTTTCCTTTTATTTCTATTAAGAGATGGACATATGTTTTATTTCTCTTTCCTCTCCTTTTACATCCTATCATCCCTCCCTTCTATTTCTTTCTGAAAGAAATATTCAAGACCCAGCTTTCTAAAGCATTCAATCCTTAAAGCTTCAAGAGCAGAGTGTGTGGGAGAAATAACTGCTCCTGAAAACATTTTTCCACTCTTCAGCATCTAAAGCTGGAAATGTTTTTAATAGTATAGAATAGAGTCTATTTAAAGCATGGGGAGGAGAGTTCAGGAGGTAGCAGACATAGATAAAGGGAGACAGAGAGGGTGGAGGGAAAGGGAGAGGAAGAGGAGGGGAGGGGGAGAGGATGGAAGGGGAAAGAGGAGGAGAGGAGAAGAGAAGGAAAAGAGGAGAGGCCAGCCATGAGCATATGGAGAGAGGGAGGAGGGGAATTAAGAGAGAAGGGACAGAGGAGGAAGACTGCAAGAGAGTAAGAGAGCAAAAGAGCAAGAAAAAAAAGAGTGAAGCTTGAGATCTTTATTATTGTCTTATTGTTCTAGATTTGTAATTTTTCTAAAAACCAATGTTTCTTAATAACTTGACATATCATTTTAGAGTCATTTTTGAAAGACTGATTCTATGTGTTTTCTTTTCGGTAGTTTGAAATTTGATTTACTTGAAATCTCTCCATATGTATGTATGTTCTTTTGTGTGTGTGTGTGTGTGTGTGTGTGTGTGTGTGTGTGTGTGTGTGATTATTCTAGGTGGAAGGAATGGCTTATAGATAAGGAAGAGTTTAAGTTGCATTAAGTTGGTATCTTGAAGGAATCATTTGAGTGCTCTGAGATGTTCTTACAATACTACTTATGCCATCTGTAGAAGCACCCCAGGCATAACTTTGCTGGTTCTCATGTGCTTTAAAGTAATACATGCTTCCAGAGGCTACACAGAGCTTAAAGTCATGTTCGTGACTAATGTGTTTTCTTTTAACCTGGGTACAGATTTGCCCAGCTAGGAATGAATCTAAATGGAATTCATTGAAGTACTTGCTTTTCTAAAATTTATAGAGATAAGAGAAAAATTATCATGGATATGAATTAGTTATGTCAACTCAAATTTGATTTTACATATAAAACACATGCTGTACTTGATAAGATATTCCGTTATTACAAGCCTTCCAGTTTTGATTTCAAACCAAGCAGCTCCCTTTGAAGCTTTAAACTCCTATTTCAGTTGGAATAATAAATGCCCTCATTCTATTCTTGCTTTTAATATAGTTCCACTTTACTCTCAGCTCTCCCTATCAACTTTTTTGCTAAATTCTCATTGAATATAAAATCATCTGAATATTTTGGACTTGTTCAATTATGTGCTTTCTTTCTTTTTTCCCTTAGAATTATTTTTGGTAAGTTATATACTTAGTACATTTTATGAATTCATATATAAAAATTATCAGTAAGTATGCAGCACAATCTCTGTCCGTAAAGATCTGGTAATCTGTTTAGACAGACAGAGCAAATACCACTAGGAAATTGAATCACAGCACTCCTGTAATTAAAGGAGCAGTAAGAGGTGCATATCATAATGCAATAATTATTCAAAGCCGGAGCTGTTTAGTGTTCGGAGATGTCTGGGAAAGTATCACAAAGAACTTAAGAAGCAATAGAGAGGAAGAAAGAAGCATGAAAGCATGGAAAGAACAAAGAAACAGAGAAGGGAAAATAAGAGCTTCAACTTCTTCTAGTATAATAATTGATAGTTATTTGAAATGGCTAAAAAAAGACTTAGTTGGGTTGGGGCAATGAATTTTTAAATTCTGGACTTCCTTCCTTTTCTTTATTTAACCTCTGTTAACTCCTGAATTATTAAATCTTCTGTCCTCCAGAGGAAATATTCTCTATCTCTGACCTTGATTGGTTTTATTTGCCTTGATCATTGAGCTTAGTTCATAGGGCCAGTACTCTCAGTTTGTTATCACTAACCTGGGGTGTGGCTGAGCAAACTACTAAAACCATTATATGTTAGTTCTAGCTTGATAAGACAACAGTTCATACAGTCAACAGCCCATCAGATGACCCTATTACTAAGTCATTCTTTTTTATTTGGGTTGAGGTTCACAATGCTGATTCAGAATGATGGCTGATGGGTTATTTTTAATTATCAAATTTTACTTCAAATTGCTATAGTAACAAAATATCAGTGGCTTCATGAAGAGCAATGGCCATTTAAATAAATAAGATCATAAGTTAATATTACAACAGTACTTTGGTCTGTAGAGGGTTTTATAGGATCATTGCAATAAGTCTCACAATATAGGTTATGAGCTCTCTGTATCTACCGACAAAAATATTTCACTTGCTGTGATGACACATCAGATACACATTTCAACTGTATATTGAACACTGACTTCAGAATGTTTTTTCTATTATATTTTGTCTCTCATTGTGTTCATATGAATTTCTATAACTAGTTTCTCAAACTTTTTTTGTGCCTAGTATCTTATAATTTGCCTTTTTGACAGACAAAGAAATGTAAAGGAAGTGGGCTAATAATAAAAGTTTTAGGCTGAATGCTTTCTTTCTATAAAATTGAATTAATACTAACTAATTTTCAGGTGTATCTATATTTTTCATTTAGCTGACAATTTTTGATGAGCATATATATTTGAGACAATTAAGGCCCTAGACATAGTTGCTTTAAGTATTACAAATGTTGAGTATAAAATCATCACTGAAGATGAGAAGACAGATCCCCAGTTAAGAGCACTGGCTTTTGTCCAGATGATGCTGGTTCTGTTTTCAGCTCCTGTATAGTGGCTCATAAACATCTGTAACTCTAGTCCCAGGGAATATAATTCCCTATTCTAGCCTGTTGAGGCACCAGACACACATATGATGAACATACATACAAGCAAAGCATAAAATAAATAAATGCAATTTTAAGTAGCTGAAATAAAGGTGCTATGATTGGATGTAGGCATATGAGTATACAAAAACTGGGGTAGCTTTTAAAAGAAATATCAGAATAGACTTTCTGTGATGATGTTAAATGGAATGTTGAAGAACCAAAGCACAGCTGTTGTAAAAAAGAGACGACGAACTGGTGATATTAAGCTATGAGTGTGCAAATTTAGCCAAAGATTAATAAGCAAGGGAAATAGTAGCCTATGGTGTGAACTTGAGAAGCCTAGGCTTGCCTAATAAGAATTTGAGATTTTATTTAAATGTCATGGAAAATAATGAAAGGCTGTGAGTTGATAAATGACAAAATGAGATGTCATCAGCTGAGCTGGAAAAGATTTGAAAAGGGATACTTTGGTGAAAAGAGAAAAATTAAGAGTCAGTTTGAGAAATAAGACTAGACAGTCTATGAGATCCATGTCAGTGTCTAATTAGAGTGAAGGACTTGAATGAGCACATTTCTATGGTTTGATTAGTGTTGCAAGTCAAGCCATCATATAAGTTATTCAAGGGAGAGCATGAGGATTAAGATAAAGAATAATGTCCAGAGGCCTTCTGATAACAATTCATGGAATCCTAGTAGGAAAAATGGCAAAGAGAAAGAGTGGAACTTTTTGGAAGTGTGAAGGCTTAGAGTTGGAAAAAGATGCAATTGAGGGAGAGAGGACTCACCTGGTCACATGACAATGATGATGGGTGAAATAGAATGGAATCGTAGGATTTCATTTGGCTACCTTGAACTTTTGGGCAAGAGCAAAAGCAATTTTGCTTGAGTAGACATAAGAATGAAGTGAAGTGTTCAAGATCACTTAGGAGGTAAGGGTATTCAGTTTTACTAGAATCAAGACAGTTGCATGAGGGTGATTTTTGTTGTTTGTGTCTTGTGCGATAATTTTACCTGGTGACAATGGACCATATTATACAAGGACGTATTACAAGGATAGTAATTATTCAATTAAAATAAAACCTGAGAGACAGGATGTTGTAAAAACATAAACTGGGTTCTAGAATCTGAGTGAAATAATACTCCTTTTAGAATACTCTGCTTTCCTCATTCCTTGTATTTTGGAGGGAGTATGGATGAAGTGGAATAAATATATATGTTGGTGGTAGTTGGCTTATAAGTGGAAAATTATTATAATGCCTTTAATTTTTCTGTGAGTATCAAAATAAATGGCTAAGAAAATGGTGCATCAGTTACTTTTCTATTGCCGTGAAAAAATAACAATGACCAAGATAATTTATAGAAGAAAGCATTGTGCTAACACCTGAGAGGGTTATAGGCTATGATAGAAAAGAAAATTCACATTGATAGAAAGAACTCAGAATTAACATCTTGATTTGGAAGCAGGAAACAGAGGGCATGCTATGAATGGAGCATAGTCTTGTGAAATGCCAAAGCCCAATCTCCCCAGTAACATATCTCCTCAAGGAAAGCCACACCTCTGAATCCTTCCTAAATAGGTCCACAAAATAGAGACAATGTACTCAAGTGTATGAGCATACAGAAGTCATATTCATTCAAACCACTGGAAAGTATAAGTAACTAGAATGCTTTTAGAAAGAGGACTGATTCAAGTATTTTTTGATTTCAAAAATACTGTTTTTAGAAACGTGTGTTAAAGAATGGCACCCTGAGGACCTGATTTGACAAAAATAAGTTGCTTCTCTTTGTCTTGTCAATATCTTTACATTTTACTTCCATCTGAATAGTGTAGGCTTATAGGTCTTGAAAAATATATGTTAGAGAAAGAATCATTTGAATTGAAACAGAAAAATATACTGAAAGGAGAAAAGAAATTAGAACCATTGTCTCTGTGCTGCTTAAATTAAGAGAAAAGTGGATTTTATTTTCTCCTCAGATAAGAAATATCAGTATATCATTTTCATATGTTTGTTATTGTTGTTCAAATGGAAGATTCCTCACATCCTGAGGCAAAAGGATCATTTCCAACATGACACAGACACAGCATGCTTCTAAGTAGTTTATTATTTCAATGGTTTTCTCTACTTTCCATTTCCTTCCAAAGCAGGAACCTTTTTTGACATATGATGGTATATTTAACCATCCAGAAGCATAATAAATAACCCACAAGATGCAATTGCAACCTGAGGGTATCATACACTTCCTTCCAGAGGGCAGCAAAGTTTTCACTTTTTTTTTTACATCTCCTCTCATCTGTGTAAGTCCACAAACAAAGGCAATATAATGAACAATGAAAAGAGATATGGGTTGCTCATTCATATGTAAAACCTGCCATGCAAATATCCCACTGTAATTGGTTTTCTGTTTCCAAATCACTTTGCTTTAAATTTAAAAAAACAAATCAGTGGTGAATATAAGCATACTTAAACAGTCAAATAACATAAATGAAGTAGCAAGGCAATATGTGTTAAATAAGTCATAGTCTATTTTATACAAATTTGAGAAAGCATAAACGACAGAAGAAATGAAAGATGAAATATATGAATTCTGAACATGTACCAGTCACTGGGTATGTTTTCAAGTGAAAGAGGGGAGGAGACAGGTATATTTTCCAAATGACTCTAAAGATTTTATGTAAGTAGCAGCATCAGGGCAGTCAGTATGTGGGAAAAGGTAATCCATGCCAAGAACCAGTCTGTGATGACAGTGTGTACTTTTTCTCTGCCTAAGATTCTATGGCTCCTTTCATGACGGCTGCTTATCTCAGTGCTCTTCCTACTGTTACCTTGTCTGTGCTTTTTTCTTTGAGACTGTCACATTTCAATTCTTTATATCTGTCCTTTATTTTACCATTTCAGAAGAGACACCAAGCTAATGCTTCCTCTAATCTCATACCTGCCAGTAACAGTAAGGTCAGTACAAAGTCCTGGAGTCAGGGGTAATAGTACAGTAGTAATGTTTCAATAATGGATCCATTTTGACAAGCACATTTGCTGAATTTGCTACCTGGGTTATTTTCTATTATCAGAAAAAAGAGAACTACTTTCCTTTTATTTTTAGTACTGAAAAGGTAACTGGAACCTTATCTTTCTTTTAGGCATGTTGGCCTCGGCATCGAAGAGTTAACGGCACTATTTTCGGTGGCATCTGTGAACCATGTCAGTGCTTTGCTCACGCAGAGGCCTGTGATGACATCACAGGAGAGTGTCTAGTAAGTGTTTCTCTCTTGAAGTTACTGATTGACAAGGCTGAAATTTACTCAGCAAACCCTGGAATTTGATTGCTACCTTTGCAACCTTGAACAAGTTAAGAAGTGAGTTGGAAGCTAAGAATGCTCTTTCATATGTGATCTCCCTAGCAACTATGAAAAAGTAATTTTTTCATATTGACTAACAAGAGAATTAGGATCAAATATATCATTATAAAATGTGACTAATGACTCAGATACACAAGTACTCTTAATAAATATGCTTTCTCTCTCTTCTATAAATCTACCCAAAGTGGACTGTTCTAAAACACAAAGTGATCTAGATCCCAATAACATGAAAAACAAAATGCAACCATTAAAATAAAAACAATTCACATTTTTATACTTTAGGGGCTTCTTTCACTTTGGAAATCAGAATATATTGCATATGTTTATTTGAACTCTTGAACACTGAGATCAGTTAAAATGCTGGGCATAAATTTTAAAATATTAAACATATGTAATGCATCTTCTTGTACTATTGGCTCTGTATTGTTAACCAGACAATAGACTGTATAAAATGGTGAGCTCTGTTTGTGCTGCTAAGTAGCTCGATGCCTGGAGAGTTTCTCATCACCGACATCCATGGTAACTCCAGGGCATGTTAGCCTTATATTGTCTGACATGGCATGAAGCTCAAAACTGCACCTCTCATGGCATTAGTCTCACAGAAGCACAACTTGAAATGATATCAATTTGGGAGGATATCATATTCTCTTCTGTCTGCAGAATTTAAGGCAGATTCTGTTGTCTGTAATTCTTATGTGATATTCCTCTTGCCCATTTCTCTGCTTTCTCCTATACTTGAATGCTGCTGGAAAAAATCCAAAATGAAAAATCAAGGCTTTTATTCCAATGTAATTTGGCATTTGACTTTATTGATACATTTTCTGTTTTCTCTGTATAAGATCATATTCAATTGCATAGCAGCGTAAAGCATGATATCCCTAATTTATGGATCAGTAAATTTTTCAAATGATTTTACAAATAAAAATACTGAGTGATTTCCATTTTAATTATACTACAGCCTTTTAAAATGACTCTGGGGAAAATATTGAATTACCTTTAGACACTTTATTAGCGTGCAATTAAATATATCCAGTTCCAAACTAACATGAATTCACTTTACTTACCCTGAAAGAACAAAAATAAATGTCACAATACAACCTTCATAATGTTCCCCTAAGGTATTATATGAAGTTGAGTTCATTAAGATTAATCATACCCTGACATTGGCCCATTTGATGATATGATAATTTGCAGAATAGGAAACATTTGTTTCATAGAAAAATAGCTCTTGAGCAGAGTGTTGAGAGTGGGAACATGAGGGAA
This sequence comes from Grammomys surdaster, assembly GCF_004785775.1. NCBI lineage: Eukaryota > Metazoa > Chordata > Mammalia > Rodentia > Muridae > Grammomys > Grammomys surdaster. The sequence continues at coordinate 2,846,686 of NW_021604616.1, read as the reverse complement.
TTGGTAGCCAGAGCCAACCAGGTTATTGACAGTGTGAGGGCCAAGAAGAGAGGAGTTTACCTTTAAATAAAGGAAGGGTCTTGCGGAAGCCATGGGCATCTTAGTCATGGAGACTTAATCTCCTTTTTCTGGGTTTCCTGTGGGAGCTAATGATCATATAGGCTCTTTTGGAGATGGTGAAGTACCATTTCCCTGTACCGGGAGGCAAACTGTGCTGAGTTCCCATTTTGAATGCATTGGTTTCGATACAATCTACACAGAGCAATATTAGAATATTATGTAGGAAAGGAATTTTTACTGCTCAGTCAAGTTTTCATTTTATCTCCTTTTTATTATTTAGAGAGAAATAATAATTTTTGCTAGTAGTGAACATAAACATAAAGTTAGTTATTTTTAAAGCAATGTTTTAGTGTCACTTTTCTTTGAAATCTGGTTATAAATGAGTACATGGCACTTTAAAATGGGATCCAGGGTTCTGCCGTAGAGTGGATCTATATGGCAAGGTCATCTCCACTCTAGTGCAATGGAGAAAACCTAGGGAGCATTCAAGCTAGGGAGGTGTCTGAGTCTCACTGATTTCATGATAGGAATTGCAAGAAATGTTTAAAAGTCACTTTGACAGAAAAGCTACCTATGAAAACAGGCAGCTCATCAGAGGAAAACATCTAGCTTTCCCAGTTTTGATTTCCATTGTATTGCTTGCCTGGTGCTGGCTCATTTTTGATTACAAACATACTTGAGTTTTAAGATTACTCTTGTTTCAATTCAATGAAAGGTAAAAATAGAAAGTATAAGGAAGACACTGCATTTGTTTCCCTTTCAAATCTGTAGTTGAAGAAATGCAAATTATCCAAGAGTTTTCAGTTGAATTTCAGAAATTTTCATTTTGGTCTGAGTACTGTGTAATCAGTTTAAGGATCCTGTTTTAAAAACCCAAAAGATTTTATAGATCTAATTTTCATCATGTCACCTTGAAAATACGCAAAAACCATTTTTTTTTCAAAGAAGAAGCAGTTTCTTAGGTTTTTAAAAATAGGTGATTTAAAGTAAATTTGGAAAGTGAGTAGAAGTATCAGGAAGACACAATCAAACGGAAAGCCATTGTCTGCAAATGGACTCTTAGATATTACATAATAACCGTCAACAGCAAAACTAATATCAGTGCTTTTTTTTGAAAAAAAAAGTTTGCTGAACAATTTAAAAAGTAATTTTAAATAAAGAGAAGCTCATTTAAAATATACCAGTTAATGTAAAAAAATCTACTTATTTGTAGTTAATGAACTTTGGCTCCTTTACCTCACAGAATTAAATCAGAGGTTCAAAGTTAATTGAATAAATTATATTTTGGATTTTTTTCAACAAGTAAGTCTGACCTCTCCAAGGAATTTTTATAAGTTGTTCTCAGAATTGTATCTTTACTTATTTATTCCCGTCCTCCTGTTGAGTCCATTACTAAATGTAATTGAGATCACTCTTATTTTAAAACATCAAAATAAATAATATTCAGAATGTCATTAACTTAGTCTATTCCAGCGGTCATGAAGGTTAATAACTTTATACATTCAGTTTAAGGTTAATTTATATTTTAGCTATTTATCTTACAAAATTTGTCTACTGATCATAAAATAAAGACTGCATACTCCTGGGGTCTATGAACTTTTTTGCAGTATGCAGGAAAATTATTAATTGTATATCCCTATTAAACTGAAATATTTTTAACAATAATGAATGCATTTTGATAGGAAGTAAACACACTTATTTGGTAAACAGAGACTAATGATGCTGAGCTCTTGGAACAGTTAGAGACAATTCTACTGCTTGGCAACTGTTGTGGGAGATATTTAAAAATGGCTGCTTCCAATCTTGCCTGTTCTTAATCAGCCCACATGTTCTTGACAAGCGTAGGCCTGCAGCCACGAGCACTGGTGGGTGTACCACCTCTGCTCAGCTTGGGCAGTCTGCTCAGGCAGCCAGAGACACCGACCCTGCCACCCACGAGACTCCAGCGTGGGAAATGGCTCTGTCAGTCTTCCATGCTGTCTCCACAAGGCTGGGCATTGCCCAGACCATCCCGTCATCCACCCGGGCCTGGTAGGAAAATGAGATTCTAATGCTTAAACATTAATTGATGGCTTTATATGTTTGATAATGCTCAATAACAATGTGCCCATACAATTAGAGATGTAACCCAATACCCAACCTAGATATGCAGACTACCTTTGACTGCTAGAGACATGCGCACATCTGCCTCCATGTACCCCTCTCTCTGGTCTCTCTCCCCTAACTCCTCCTCTTCCTTCTCCTCTTCCTCTCCTTACTCCTCCTCTTCCTCTCCTTACTCTTCTTCCTCTCTTTACTCCTCCCACCTTAGCTCCTCCTACAGGCAACTGAATTATTCACCTGAATCTCAGACTTTTATAAATGTGTACCAACCCAAGGAAGAAAACCTAGTTAATATGAAGAGATCAAGAAGTAAATTATTTTATTATATTTTTGGAAAAGACATATTTCCCAAAACAAATGGCAAGAAAATGTAGTTTCTGTTTCTTTTTTTTTATTTCTAAAGGCAATAGTTACATATCTTGGAGTGTAACTACATATTGTAATTATTATAATGGTACATATGTGATTATATGTAACATAATAAATATATGTGTGTATAATTATATATTGTATGTTTCAATTATTTGTTTTTGAATATTTAATTATGGGCCAAGCGATGCCCTCATAAATCTCATATGGAAATGCATTGTCTAATCAATCAGAGTCCACTAAGTTCCAGATTATTGTCTAAGCTAAAAGAGCAAGTCAAAAGAGATTTATGTATTGAGCTACAGTTCTCACTAAACCAGCATTTTTAATGTTGTTAGAGCTTTATGCCTACACACATATACATACACACACAACCTATACATTGACTTATAAAAAAGAACAAAATGCAATTTTCACACTGAAAGTTTTTCTTAATGAATTTTGATCATTTTTTAAAATTATGTTATACCAAAACTAGATGGAAGTCGTAAGGTAAATATTATGTGTTAATTAACTTCCAATGGTTCTTTTCTGCTGTAACATTTAACATTTAATGTGGGAAATTAATCTCCCCAATGGGAACACACTAATAACTCTGTAGAGCTAATTTTGATCATGTGTTTGTGTTTGAGATGAAAAGTAAAGAACTGGTGTGCACTTCCTTCACAGAATTGTAAAGATCACACAGGTGGGCCGTACTGCAATGAATGTCTCCCTGGTTTCTATGGTGATCCTACTCAAGGAACCTCTGAAGACTGTCAGCCCTGTGCCTGTCCACTCAATATCCCATCAAATAAGTGAGTACCAGATTTTCCTTACTACAGAGCTTCCCTTACACTGCTATGGATGCACTTTTGATATTAGAACAAACCATATGGATTTCTCAAGAGCGTAATGTAAGTTTTCAAAGGTGAAGTATTTAAAACTATTACTCTTTCCAAAGACTCTGCTATTTTGGCTAAGATTTGATTGAGAATCTAAGAGATACAACTCAAATGAAATTTCTAAATTAATTTCAAAGAACGGGCCCATTTTAAACAAATCTATACTCTTTATGAATAATCATTTATTGTAATATATTTATGTTATATATGCCTTACTAAACTTGTTCCATGACATACACTGTATCATAAATGAGCATTGAACTCTGAGTGATGATTATTATATTATCTTGCATAAATAATGTAGCTTTTGAAAAAGTATAATGTAAGCTTTATAATCAATCTCTTTCATTTGCGCACTTACAGAAGTAGACTACCTCTACCAGAGGAGAGATTTTAAAAAGAAAAAAAAATACCTTGACTGAGACTTAACTTTATGAGAATACTCTATTTCAGTTCCTAAATGACACATTCCTAAACCATAGGCACATCTAAATGAATGGCTCTGTAGCAGACAAACAAATAAACAAGTGCTATTATTAGGCACATCACATAAATTAGTATTTCTATAATTAAATACTTATAAATATGTGTCATTTTATTTCTTATTGTTGTCATTTGTCATGCTGAAAACTAAACTAGGAGCCTTAGCATGCTTACTAAGCACATGCTCTACCACTAGGCTCAACCTCTAACTACACTCAAATGAAGCAAGGTCATCTTTGAAGAGGCCCATTTAAGGCAAAGTTGGTGCCTAATAAATATCTTGCTGTAATATATTTCTCTGGCTCTTTCCAGATGCTGTGATAACACTATAGAAAAGATGTTTAAATATTAAGGGAAATCTGTCAGCTGTTGTCTTTTAACGTGAGAATTTGATCAAGTAAGGCTAACTCTGAGGCCATATCCAAGAAGGCCCTGTGCTATATGGTCATCTGTTAAGATTCAATGGATAAGAATCCAAGTAAAACACATGGGAAATAATTCTGCCATTCCTTAAGTCCTATCGATAACTGAGGTTCCTGCTATTCAGAACCTCTGAAAACTTCACTCTCCCCTCCAACCTCCCTCTTCAGAATTTACTGGTTGTCAGGAGGGGAGGAACTGTTTAGTGAGGGCAGGCTGCCAGAGCCAGGCATACATCAGAGCACCATATTTGGGTGTTTCAGCTTCAAAGATAACCCAGTAAGGTCGATAGTATTGTTTCCATTTTTGTAGATCAATAAATGAAGTTTCTGAAAAGAAGATAGCATTTTGATGTCATTTCTAGAGCTAGAATTCCTTGGTTTCACACTTCAAGATGCAAAAATTTGAGCAAGTTACCAAAATGTCACTCCATTCACTGAGTTAACCCCCTAGTGGAACAGTGTCATAATTATACAATTCAAATATATAAAGCAATTAAAATAGTGGAGATCTGAGAATGAATTTAAAGGAACTTTAAAAATTTAAAAATTTAAAAATATGGAGAGCTGAGAATGAATTTAAAAACTTGTTCAGAGTCATAATCTCAAGTATCCCATTAAAATGTGAAGTTATTTAATATCACCACTTCATTCCTCTGCAGTACATATTAAAGAACTTTTTTAAAAAAATAAAATATATGTTTTAAGTGAAACTACTAAAACAATTCATGGATCTGCATGGTAAGTGAGAGTTCCTAGAGAGAACGAGAAGGTGAAAAGAAATGAGACTCCGGTTTAATGTATTTTAAATGTAGTTTATCAGACATTTCAAGCATTCAGGTAATGAATCTAGACAGACTCAGGACTTAAGAACTTTTAATCAACAATGATGTCAAGGAGAAGAAAGAAGGAAAGAAGGAAACCAAAAAGCAAAGACTGTAAGGGAACAAATGAAGCAAATTACACGGGCCTGTGCTGGACATGATGTGATAAGCTTGCTAACAGCTGCTCAGTTGAAGGGTTCACCTTCATAATATAAGACATCTGTGTTCACTGTGGCTGACTGGTATTGTCCAAACCATCTACCTATACATAAAAATCACAGTTCCACACCAATCATTACGGAGAAAAATGGGCAGGTGGTACCTGGGATTTTCCCACAGAACATATCCCCAAAACATCAGTTCAGTAATACTGACCACTTATTGTATCATGTGAATCCCAGCTTTGTATACTTAAAAGCATAAAAATGATTGGACATATAGATATAATGGATTTCCTCTCAAATCTGACCAATGTTGTACATGATAGAAGAAGAGTCCTTTGGGAGAGAAGTTACTTGGATGATTACAGGTAATCATGACCCGTGTTTCCTCTAGTTCTGCTGTATGACTCTTTTTATAATAGTTCTAATTACTTCTTCCTGAGACAACAAACTCAGCAAACATTAAAACCACAGTGGAATCCCAGTATCTAATGATGGTGTTTCCTAAAACAAATGCATTCCAGCTTGGTTTAATTATGTTGATCAGGTTTTATAAATACATATATAAAATACATAATATATATATAAGCATTAGTAACATAGGGCAGAATTAATTGAATTTTAAGATAATTTTATCAACAGTAAATATTTAAATGTGTCATAGACATTTTATCTTTAATTGTAGATTTGTAAGAAAAATGATTGACTATTTTAAATTACAGATTTAATTGTATTTTGTAAACAAAAAATAAGAATAAATGGTACTCCACATAGTTTATAAATTATACATAGTTATAAATTAAATGTTTGTAAGCTTTGTGACTTAAGTTATATAATCTATTAAATTGAAAACAATTTACAAAATTATTATAATCTAGCTGTGCAACTACAATAGGAAAAGTCTATCTAATAATCTAAATATTTTCAGTAAAATATAAAAGCTATTTGGTAGGCATAGGTACTTACTGGTAAAGGAAACCATCTTCATAATTGAAAAAAATCCTTAAAAATCTTTACTGTTATAATCTTAGCTAGGTACTCTGAGGTATAATTGAATATTCACAGTTAATTTATAAGATGAGATTTGAATTTCCACAGATTATTCAGAAATGATAAAAAAGCTAAAGGTTGCTGCAGCCTCCAATTGAAGTGCAGGCTTAGTGATAACTTTATCTTAGTGATTTATCTCTTAATCCCTGGTCATAAATCTTAGAAATCATAGGCATTTGGGCTCCAAATTTCTTAGATAATATTGCTAAATAAATCAAATGTGATGGAAATAAAGATAGATTGGTATGACTATTAAGATATATGGATATAGATGATCATATAATATATAAATTATAAATATAGATCACCTTCATCAGCTACTTACAGTGTATACAGTTTGTCCTTTTCATCTTAGTGATACATATATTTTAACTAAAGATAGTAATTGAAGAAATGAAATTTACTTCTGAATGAAAAATAAAGTGTAAACATCTCAGTTTATATTCATTAATTTTTAGTTACAAAATTCATAGTTTAAAGACAAATCCATGAATATCTTTGCTTGAACACTTAGGTTGTACAAAAATAGATACTATCATCGAAGTCTTCTGAAATATCCCTCAGTTTTACAATGCCTTATACTGATCATTGTCACAGTATGGACATGGAGTGGGGTCTTGACAAGTCCTACATACCACTGTCATAGCAATACTTGGTGGACATCAGCAGTACTAAGAGCTATGTTTATAAAACAGTAAAACAGTTCTAGAGCTGATTCTAGGGTTTGCACATAAGATTATATTGACTTGGGGATATGGCTCGGTGGATAAAGTACTTGCCATACAAGCATGGTGACCAATGTTTAAATTCACAGCATCTATGTATAAGCTAACCAGGCATGGTGAAGACCTATGGTCTCAGCAATCAGGAAATCAGAGACAAGAGATTTGCAAGGCAAGTAATTTACCTAGCTGGACTAGGCAAAATTGGTGAGCTCCAGGTCTACATACAGAGAGACAGACACTGCCTTAATAATTAAAGTAGATAATAATCAAGTACGATAGCCAGCATCAGTTTCAGGCCTCTACAAGAATGGGCACACACATGCATGTGCAGCCTCATACACATGTGAATTCATGCATATGTACACAAACGTGAACACATCTACACATGAAGTAATTTTGAATTATCAAATTCAGTAGTTAAAATTGAGAAATATGTTTCAGGATAAGCTATAGCAATATATTCTATGACAATTTAATCTTGTTTTAAGACAAAGCTAAGTATACCTGTACATGTGAACTCATATTTACATATAGAGTCACACATAGTCATGTATGACTGTAATTATAAGTATGTATATATACATATATGTACATATGGAATATTATACACATCACATGACAATTTATTGTTAATTTAAAACAAAAATAATTATAGCTGTACATGTGAATTCATATTTTGTATAGATTCACACATAGTCATGTATGACTGTAATTATAAGTGTATATATATATGTTTATAACATACTTATAAATAAGTTCTTGTACATATAATATATGCTTGTCTATTGAGAAAGGCTGTAGGGTTCATTCCAACAAGAGCTTGCATTTCTTCTCTTGGCTCACCTAATGTTTGGTGACATGGGCTAGAAAATCTATGAAGCACGATCATTTTTTCTGTTAGTGATGTATGAGCTAGCTAGCGTTCAATAGTGGCGTAAGGTTAGAATCTCTTGAAATCAGTGATGATCTTCTCGTTCCCTCTTAGTGTCTCACAGCAGTTAGCTCCACATTTGGGCCAGAGTCGGCATGGAGATGCCCACTCTGTCAGTCCAGATTCCCAGGGCACCATTACTATGCACATTAGTTTCTTGTTCTAATTTTATATATATTGTTGCATGTCATCTTCTACTGTGACTGTGACTATAATTACTATAAGAATAATAGGAAAGGAATAATGCTCACTTAGAATTGTTTAAAGAGTGTGAAAGCATGCACAGGGGGATATTATAAGGAAAGATTTTATTTCACTACACCAGGGCAAGCAAGCATGGAAGCTTAAACTCATGGAAACATCATCAGCAAATTTGAATGACGGTGGTTATAGCTAAGAGGATCAAATGAAGACCTTCAAGTTACAGATCTCATATAAATTCTCCTGGAAATTAATGTGCAACCTTGAAGAAGTAAAATTATGTGTCTCAACCAGTTCATAGGAGTCTGTTAAAATTCAGTATAATTGTGATAGTAAGTACTCTGAAAGCTAAGAGCCAGTCAAATAGAATATATTGTTATTGCTTAATATCTTTTCTGAAAATGTATTGCTCTCTGTCGGTGAGGATATTTGACTTTACTGCTGTTAGTTTTAACTGACAAGAGAGTCTTTTTTAAGAATTTGAAATTTATTTTAGAAATGGTTTTAAGGTGTCAGAAGCCTTGTCAGTCACCTTTACATGTCTTGATGGTAAGCTGATTTAGAATTTTTAGAAAAATAATTCATTAGCTTTCATGCAGTCACTGCATGTAGTCCAACAAGGTTGAAAACCCCGGTGTTCTCCTTGGCAGTTAGAGAGTGCCAATTTTGGAAGAACACATGTACATACTAGTGAGTTGTCAGAATCCAGATTCTTTGAGCTTTGCCAAACAATAACAAGCCACAAGTTAAGTAACAGCAGAAATCAAATTTCCATTCGTTTGCTTAAATACATGTTAAGACATCACACACGTGAACCCTTTTGTTGTAAGCTCTTCTCTACCAAGAGAATCCTCCATAGCCCATGAGCTGGGCTCCCATAGCACCCATCAGGACCTCTCTCACTTTTATAAATTTTAGTATTTTTTTTTCTGGGAAGATTTTCTCTCTGACCCCACAGATTCATTTAGATTTTGAAATGAGTTGAAATAGCAGTAAGATGTGTCTAATGGAACCTAATAATATGATATTATAGAAAAATGAGAATTATTGAAGCATTGCAGGTCTACTCAGACTTAAGCCAGAGATGGGTTACTTTTAAGAGGCAGTCATGATTGGCAGCAAAGATGGAAAAATATTTCAGAGTCATACCAACTATCAGAAGCAGAACCAGACAGGGCCTAACATTTTTACTTTATTGTGATCTAATTATTTGATTTTAAAGCAATTATTTTATATTGTAAAATGGAAAATAACATAGAGAAAACATAATTGGAGTAAGATTAATTGAGGACAGTTCCTTATAAAATGTTGATGTAGGGTTTAGAAAACTTGACCTTGCAGAGACCATTCTTATGAGAAGACGATGAGAGAGGGGAGGGGAAAGGCTGATCAAGCATATGAAGTTATAGTTAATTAAAACAAAGAATTTCTCACATGGTATTATATAAAAGGGGTATGTATGTAAAGAAAACCATATATATTTCAGAAATATGCAACATGTGACATTGAAATTTTTTACCATAAAGAAATAGAAGATTTTTTAGAAAATATGCTTAACATGATATGGATAATATATACCATGAAGATATAGATAATATATACCATGAAAAAGTTATATGGCACCATCTATATCTATATCTGTATCTGTATCTGTATCTGTATCTGTATCTGTATCTGTATCTGTATCTGTATCTGTATCTATATCTATATCTATATCTATATCTATATCTATCTATATCTATAAACATATTATATAGATTTTAAATTATGTTGTATGTTATTTATATATGAGATAAAAATAAAAATTTAAAAAGAACAACATAACACAAAACTCAAAGTCGTTGAGGGCTCATGGAAAAACCAGAAAACAGTTGATATTCGGTCAGTTGTTACATGGAAGGTGTTTCTCACCAGGCCAAAATGTGAAACTAGTGCTGAATAGGATGACGGAGGCTGACTCTACCATATAACAGTGCTGAGTTGGTCTTGATTTCACACTCTGTTACTTCTGTTCCAAACTGGAAATGTGTGTAACGATGGGTACATGTTAGAACATGCTGGGAGATATGAAATGTCAAAGCTGGTTTTGCTTGATTTGTTTGATTATAAATGAAGTAGAGTGTATGTATTAGGTCTTTGCTGAAAACTTTCTAAGGATTCCATCCATGTGATGTAATGCCTGTGGGTACATATCTGCAATAGCTGACACACAGGCCCATGGCCTCTGATCTGGATATAGAACCCGTGCAGCCACCCTGAGTCCACTGCGCTCCACTGTCTCTCAGGTTTCTCCATGCTGCCTCTAATTCTGAGGTATATGCTTGGAAAGGGGGGATGTGAAAGTAGGTTTTCTTCAAACCTGGAGAGGTTTTTGCAAAGCTGCTATGTGTCCACTCTCTTTGCTGGTGATCTAAGAGCCAGAAGAGTCAAAGGTCAGTTAATAGCATGACACAGGGATCCTGCTCTCAACTGGGGCTAGATTCATCTCTGTTAAAATAGCAATGCCATTTCATCCTCCATTGGCCAGACTCTATTCTGTCTGGGAGATGAGAATGGCCAGCCTGTCTGCTTTAGGCACAGTGTGGTAGAGAAAGATATATGAGAATATACTACTAACAATCTCATGTATATGCTTCTTCCTTGTCTCCTGAACATTGTCACCACAGCTTTAGTCCAACATGCCATTTAGACCGGAGTCTGGGATTGATCTGTGATGAATGTCCTGTCGGGTACACAGGACCACGCTGTGAGAGGTAAGCACGTGTCACTTTGCCTTGCAAAATTAGTTCTACCTTGAGAGTTATAAAACTACAGGCACCATCTTCCCCTGCTCCAGAAAAGCTGTGGAGCTCAATGGGGTGAAATAAAGTTTCTTATCACACTTGTCACACAGATACACTCTATTTTTATAGTTTATTTATACTCTGCAAATTGGTCTATAAATCTCCATTCACTCTGAGGATATCTGATTAATGTTTTAATCTTAAAGGTTAAGCATTAACCTACAATCTTTCTTAAAAAGTGTTACTCAAGTGGAAAGCTATCATTTTAAGATTTATCTTACTGCCTACTCTTGGCACCATTTATTTTTTATAATTAGCTTTTTGTCCTTAAAATGTGGCTTAAATTCATAGTTCATAGTTCAGCAAGTGGCCTATAAGTTACTGTAAACATATTTGGAACAAAACAAAGCATAATTTATTATCATGATTTATATCCCCTTCTAATCATTCTTAAACTGGTATCTTAATTCCTGTTGAGTTTCTGGGGAGCAGGGACATAGATATTATTTCAGACAGTTTCCATAATCATATTTTTTCTCCTTAAATATATGTGGAGAAACTTTTCTTGTGTGTATTCAGTTTCAATTTTAAAAGGGACGCAAATTTCTTCCTTGATGATATGGACAAATAGAATAACCTTCCCAACTGTTTTCAACTTTGAAAAGTAGTATACTCAGTAACCATTGCTGTGGATATGGGTAAGGCAGAGGAAGAAAAGGCAGGCCATGCCTACACCCATGCCCATGCCCACAACCCTGCCCATGCCCATAACCCCGCCCATGCCCACACCCACACCGTGCCCTCTCCATGCCCACACCCATGGCCTGGCTTCTCTTCTCACCACAGCTCACTCCAAGGAGCTATGTCTACCCATCCTCTCCTACCTTCTTGGCAACCATCACTGTTAAGCTTTCACCCAGGGAGAATTCGGCCAGCAGCTAGTGGTCTGAGCACAGCATGCCAGTAGCAGTTCCCAGCAGTAATAAGTCCTGTTTGCGACTGTGATAGACTCTGTAAATGACATAGGGAAGAACGGACCTGAAATAAGGAGGATTTGCAGTTTATTTATTTGCAGTTGAGAAACTGGAGGTCTTTAATTGTGTATCTTTCAAATAAAGAAAGGCACGTGTATATGACATTCTAATAGGACAGCATAGCACTGCCAGGACAGATTTGCATCGACGTCTCCTACCCCCCAGCTTACCATAGGAAACCTTTTTTTAGCAACTGGAAAATGACAGCTGCTCTGTCATACGAGGCTATTAAATCTGCTTATCTGGGTGAACATGGTCTCTGATGTATTCATATTGCTTTGCTTCATGCTCTGTCCTTTCTGCACATTACACAGTTTCTGAGCAATCTGCAATTTAACAAGCTACATTTTATTTAACAAATATTTATTTACCAACTACCATATGTTAGATACAAGGTAAGACACTGAATGCAAACAGATGCATTTTTTTTCTCCATCTTTGTCCTCAAGTAGCTCACAACCTTCTTGAACATGAGTGAGAATAGTCACATGAGTTCCAGGGAGAATTCTAATTGAATAATACAAATCTGCAAGGAAAGAAATAGCTGACAGCAAGCATGATGAGCTGTCTAAAATCTGTATTAATCAGATTCAGAAGATAGCAAGATGCATAGTCTGTGTAGCAAATGGTACATCTTACTTGCAATTTAAGTTTGCCAGCACAAAATAATCTAGTATTACTAGAAAGGTAATAAGATATTGTATTTCTTTAACCAGAATTTAAGTTAAGATTTTCCTTGAATAGTTGATATTTCCCATTTCAGAGGTCTTTTGTGAGTCAAAAGACCTATCAGATGGATCAGAAATACTAATAGAAATGTTTTTAAATGAATTTGTGGACACTGAAGGGAAAGAAAACCAAAGTCAGCACCACCCAACCCAACATTCTATAGCAGACAAGTTGTCTTCCACAATATCACAATTCCTGTAGTAAGGACTTCCATAATTACTTAAGTTTAGGAGCTATCCATGGACATATTAATACTTCTAACATTCCCGGCAATGGATAGTGAGAAAGCTCAAGTCAACTTGGTTGGCTCATCATTGACTATACATGCAAACTCAAATCTTCTGCTCTTAGTTTATGACATGAATGTGTCAAGAAGACGTTATCCACCTTTATATTCTCTATCTCAATTACTCTCCTTCCTGAGACTCCAGTCCTCTATGGGAGTTGTGATGCCTTAGATGCATGGACTGGGTGAGTAGTTTTTCTCCTTTCTCCTTCGCAAGCCATCATGGATTAAAGTTCCAGCCAGTTAATAGAGTTCAAGGTTTTTGTGTGCATGTGTGTGTGCAGTAGGTGAGTATTTGTGGTTATGAGTGTTAAATTGATACACAGTGTACCCAACCAGTCCTGAATGATTTACCCAAGTATGTTTCAGCTGCCGTCTTCCTTTCCCTGGTCCTCACCATTAGCTTTCTATTTCCATATTTCAGCTAACTCTCTGCCCTTTGCTCTTGCTCAGGGAAATAATTGGTCAAGAACTGTTTAGCCTCTTTGAGGCTAGCACTGGGATATGACAGCATATATATCTTTATTTCTCTGTCTCTTTCTGACTCCATCAACTCATATTTTTAGGCAATGCATTTATTTATTCTCTATAATTTTATACCATGCATTTTACTCATATTCATGTCTCTCCATCAGCACTTTACAGATCCTCTTCTACCTCGTTCTAATCAAATTTCTTCTTCCCCTTTTAAAACACGCACACACCAAACAAACAAACAAATAAACAAACAAATCCTTCAAATGCATGGAATCCACTTTGTTGTGTGTCTGCTTCGGGAATGTGGTTGATATACAAGGTATCATTTCACTGAGGAAGGCTGGCTTTTCTTCTTCCAGTGACAACCAAAAGCCAATAACTCTGTAACTCAGATAGGCCATGAACTTAGTGTTCATCTCCCCTCCACTGTGCTGAAGAAGCATCCTACTTTTGTCGTTTGAGCAAGACTCACAAGAGCTGAGAAGCCACAAGAAACCACAACTCAAAGACTAGAAATTCCCTATATTCCTGTTTTCCTATCTTTCCTATGGCATATAGTACAAGACAGATTTGCTTATTAAATTGAGGGAATGAAATACATAAGCAACACAACCGACCAACAAAAATAGTAAGTGGAATGAAAATTGTAAATACAATGAAGTATCGAATTATTAATGATATTTCTTAAGATTTCAAGTGTGAGTTATAGCTTAGAAACTCTCATGCAGCTTCTTTGCTGAGTAGAGTTTCACAACAGAAATAAAGTTAGGATACTGAGGAGAGGAGACATCTGCTAAGATTCTTTGTTAAGATTCTTTTATTATTTAGAAAACCAGGAAGAAATAGCATTGAAACAAGCATGAAGGGATTGAGTGAGCATTGGGCTGTATGAAAAGCTGAAATAAGACCACAAAGCTAATCAAAGGCCGGTGACATTCAGGTATTAAGTGGCTTTCAGTGTCTGTTACTTCAGCAATAGATTATACATCATAGAGACAATCAAAAATCTATGGCACATTAACTATACAAAAATATAAAACAATGCAATGCGTGGATGCCTTAAATCCCATCTTCTCCCCAAATGGCAAATACTCACTAGTTGAAGAGAGAGAAACCCAAAGATTACTTACAAGTAACCCCTGAAAATGTAGAAGGCTAAACAGTTTGAAAGTTCACCTATAATTTTAACCACAAGATTCATTTTAGATACAAATGGAGTTTTTATTATTATTAAAGATCAAAGACACCATTTACATATTCTCTAGTTCAGAAAGGTCTTGATCTGAATGAAGTCCCTCAAGTACAATGCTGTGGCCATTTCCTGCCCAAGACTTGATCTTTAGTCCTTGGGACTTGGCTGCAGAAAATGACTTATTCATCTTTCATGACACTGTTAACAGAACTGTAACAGTAGAGGGTTTTAGAGACTATTCACAAGTGATTGTGCACCATGAGGAGGAAGCAATCAGCTCTTGGATGTAGCACCATGTTTTGTGCCCAAGAACTGTTTCTTGCCAGTGCAAATTCTGGGCTATGCTCAGGTGTCCAGTTGGGCCTACTGCCTCGCCAGTGCCTTTAGATTTGGCACAGGCACCTTGTGAGCAAGCCAGCATTTACCTGGATGGAAAGCAATGAGAGCATTGCACACAGCCCAGGCAACCCAGTAAGACTCCAGGCTCCTCCTCTGCTGATAGAGTTCTCTCTGGAAGACTGCAGTCATTCCACTCCTGAAACAGGCACTATCAATTGTTCAGCCACCAGCATGCAGCTTCGCCATCATGAAAAGGCTTTGATTCTCACTCTTGTGTGTCTTTAGTTGTTCTGTGGTTAGATGTGTAAATGCATACATAGTTCTTGTGCCTAGACAGTAGAATAATATGATTCTTTGTTTCTCATAAAATAATAGGGCTCTGTTGATTCCTATATTCTTCTTTTTAAGTTTTAAGGAAGATGGGGGATGGAAATGTAGGTCGCAGATGATTACAGAAAAATACATTACAGAATGATAGAACAGAATGAGGCAGAGGTCCATCATCCTATTCCACAGGAATGATGGG
>NW_021604616.1:2783826-2831100 GCF_004785775.1 Grammomys surdaster | reverse complement strand
CAGGAATGATGGGACAGAATGAGGCAGAGGTCCATCATCCTATTCCATTGATTTCTATCCTTCTTGGTTTCTTCAACTGTCATTCATTTTCATTGGTATTTACCCTCCTATAATGAATAATATTGTTCATAAACTAACAGCAGCAGCTCAGCTACAGAGCTGTTGTATGGGCTGAATCCACATCTACACTTAAAGGACTTTTTGTTAAACTATTATGATTTGATTTGAAAATTAATGAATATGAAAAAGTCAGGATGTCCATATTTAACAAAGAATCCTACAAATTGTTTTTACTGTCTTCACACTGCATTGTTGGTGAAAGTGAGAGAGCCGGAGACATTTGAATTAGTATGCTGAAGAGAAAAATCTGAGAATCTGGGAAGACATATGGGAATATGATATTTACTAATTTTAATTACATGACACAAAATGTTACAATAATTCTTATTATTAATCAACACATAATAATATTCTCTATGATTAGATTACTTTTTAATCCCCAATGGAACCGTTTTATCTCCTTTTTTAATTAATCGGTTATTTTATTTATTTACATTTCAAACATTGTCCTCAGTCCCAGTCTCCCCTCCACAAACCTCCCATCCCATCCCCTTCCCCTTGGTCTCTAAGAGGGGCTGACCCATCTCCTGCCTCACACCTCTAGCATAACCCTATGCTGGAACAACAAGCCTCCACAGGACCAAGGACCTCCCCTGCAATTGATGCCAGATATGTCCATCCTCTGATACATATGTAGCTGGAGCATGGACCTATCCATATATACTCTTTGGCTGGTGGTTTAGTCCCTGGAAGCTCTGTGGTGGCGGGGGTCTCATTGGTTGATATTGTTGTTCTTCCTATGGAGTTGCAAATCCCTTCAGCTCTTTCAGTCCTTCCCCTAACTCCTCCATTGGGGTTCCAGCTCAGTCCAATAGTTGACTGTAAATATCTGCATCTGTCTTAGTCAGATGCTGGCAGAGCCTCTCAAGGACAGCCATACTAGGTAGGCTCCTGTCTGGGAGTACTTCTTGGCATCAGCAATAATGTCTGGGTTTGGTGTCTGCAGATGTGATGGATCCCAAGGTGGGGTGGTCTCTGCATGGTCTTTCCTTTGGTCTCTGCTCCATTTTTTCCCCTGCATTTCCATTAAACAAGAATAATTCTGGATTAAAAATTTTGAGATGGGTGGGTGGCCCCATCCCTCAACTTTTTACCTCTTTTTACCTCTAGTCTGTACACACACACATAGACACAGACACAGGCACACTCACACACACATAGACACAGACACAGGCACACACGCACACAGACAGACACACACACACACATGCACACCCACACCACACACATGGACCATACATATACATATATGCTTGCACACACATACATGCACATGCATATACACACACATGCACGTGCACAAACCACACCAGTAACAAAAATCAAATGGTTAACTGTTTAAGAGGGTACTCACATGTTACTATGCACTTGGAGGTAAAAATAATTCTACTTTAGTTAAGTGGCCTATAAGTTGTCATGGATTTTCCTTATATACATATCCTGAAATTAAAATGGCAAATGCTTGCCGGTCGGTGGTAGCGCATGCCTTTAATCCCAGCACTTGGGAGGCAGAGGCAGGCGGATTTCTGAGTTTGAGAGTTCGAGGCTAGCCTGGTCTACGGAGTGAGTTCCAGGACAGCCAGGACTACACAGAGGAACCCTGTCTCGAAAAAAAACCAAAAAAAAATGACAGATGCTTGTTTAGTTGTTCTTTTTCATTATATTTTCTGCATATATTTTAAATTCCAGGAGAATTTGGACTTACTATTGGCATCTTTGTTAAGAAAATGCCTAATACCTTATTAAATAGTTCCATCTTTCTTGGGGTCAGTAAAACCTTTTGAAGGAAGTAAGATGAATGTAATAGGTTTCTGTTGGGTTTGATAATGTTTGGTGTAGAACCCATTCTATCTGGTAAAGGCACTCTTTGGATAAGTAAAATGAGATCTGAATATATAGAGAGATTATCATAATATCTGTCTAAAGAGCAAATAAGTTAAAAAAGGTTAATATTCAAAGATATATCCTTGATAATTTATTTTAAAAACACTCCATAAGTAATTGTCAGGAAATTTTATGTACTATAGTAGCTCTTTATTGCCTATAGTAGAAAATTAATAAGTAATTATTGGTAATAATAATTAGTAGAAATATTCTTCTAAATCTCTGAATAAACAGTTTTCACTATTTTATAAATCATTTGTGATTATAATTTTAAAAAGTTTTAAAAGATGGCAATAAAACCTCAAATCTGTTCATTATATTGCCACTTATAAAGCTTCAATAAACTTAGAATGATGAATGTATGTACATTAAATTAACAACATTGACCTAATAATGGTATTAATGCATTCACTACTACCCCATATTGGAGTTCATACACTTGTGTTTCAAATGATAGAGAGCCTCTTTCTAGTGTATTTCTGCATCTGAGAAGAAGAACATAAATATTGTATGCCTTGAAGTTAATGATATTCTCGTACAGTGCTCCTGTTCCCTCTCACTTTCAATCCTTGCTACAGAGTATTTTATTTCATAAGATGCCACAGATAACAGAGGTAGACTGGCCATGGCCTCCTAATGCTGTTTCACTTCTTTTTAGAAGAGTATGGCTTAATACAAAGCATGAGACCATGTAACTGAGAGGACCAAGCTGAATAGAAATGAGATCTTGACAAGTGTGATCTTGGCAAGTGTGAATCTGAGCATCAGTACCATTGAGCAGAATTTTAAAACATGTACATCAGGAACAAAAGGATGGGATAAGTCATAAATCGTTTCTCTGCCACAGTTTATAAATGATAAACTTATGTGGATGTTTTGTTTCCAAATAAATGAAGTTTGGGGGTGGTTTTTATTATTATGAAGATCTAGAATTTTCTGGTGTGAATTCGGGTAACCTCTCAGCTTTCCCTTTCATACACTACCATAATAGGCAGCCATTCCTACCTAGACTCCTCCTGAATGAAGACTCTTCATTGAAAACAAACATCTTAATCTATGTGCAAATGTATACAAACTTGTTATTGATTCAGAGATGCCCAGGCCCCTAGCCAAGTGACACTATTTTCTGAGTCACAATTTCTATTTGATAAATGTTGCATTTGAGTTGATTTCCTCATAACAAATTATTACTAAAAGAACAACAGCAACAAATATATGAACCTTATATATGTGGACAAAGACCAACCAATTGGAGGTGGAGACATATGATCTGTTATTTTATAAAGGCACAGTAGTATGAACCTAGATTCCTTCAGAGTGCCATCCACAGATTCGTCTTATGGTTTGGTTCCATCTTCAATGTCTGTGACAGGATGTTTTTTTTTTGGCTGAAATCTAATTATAAGTGAAACAGGCAGTGTTTCAAATAGTATCTATACTGCAGTTATAGCAAAAGAATTTTTAAAAATCACTCTGCACTTGAGAAAAGGAACACTTAAGAGGAAAAGCCATTATCCTGGCAGAAGAATATGAAAGAAATGTAAACATTATGCTGAGTGGGATTCTTGAGTGCCCCTCCCTCGCTCCCCTATCCTTACACCTTAAAATCTCACCATTGGAAATTATCACCTTAGGTGTGCAGAAGGCTATTTTGGACAACCTTCCATACCTGGAGGATCATGTCAGCCATGCCACTGCAATGACAACCTTGACTTCTCCATCCCTGGCACCTGTGACAGCTTGTCTGGCTCCTGTCTGATTTGTAAGCCAGGTACAACAGGCCGGTACTGTGAGCTCTGTGCTGATGGGTATTTTGGAGACGCCGTTGATGCAAAGAACTGTCAACGTAAGTCTTGAACTATTGATGTCCCTGACAGAATTGATGTATGATACCTCAGAGAAGCTGATGAGATCCAGAGTGGGAATTGGAGACTAGGAAGTTATCTGTAATACATGGATGATGAATGCCCATGAAGACACAAAGTCTGCATGTTCCAAAACACTTCCTTGTAGCAATGAATAGAATAAACCCCTTAAATCTTGTTGTATTACTAAATATTGGTTTTCAAGGAATTCACATATTTATACTTATATATACCAAAAAATTTTGTTTTAATTGAACTGAAATTTGTAACAAAAGAGTTTAGAAATGATACAGGTTTGTTGGAACTTTTTCATTAGTATCAAGTTAATCATTTGATTAAAGTAAATCACTTCTCTATATTATTGCATAATACCTATCAGCAGGTGTTAACTGGTTTTGCTTTCATATGGAGACTTTACAGATTTTTCTTTTTATTTTATAAGTGTAAAAACATGATGATAATTTTACAAAATGGCACCTGCTGGTTGAGTTGATTAATTCATAGTCCAGAATTATTTATAGAATGCTTCTCAAAGATTTGAGGCTTTTTGGTACAACATGTTCCTCTTCTAATCTTTTCTTCCTTAGGTTTAGAATTTAATGATAACTCAGATATTACAGTTGTTTTTATAATAACCCAATATGTAAAAGAAAATAAGCCCAAAATTATGAATCTGTATCAGTGTTCTGATGATTTATTTGGCAGCTATCTACTTCACTGTTATAGTCTTTAGGAAGAGAGCTATGAGATCAGCAATAGTTTATTTTTGTGGAATTAATGTTATAAGAAGAGATGTGATACTGAGGTCGGTCCAAGAACTATGGAATTGTAGGCACTAAAGGAAACTCAGCCTGTTATCTCTGCAGTAAGCAGCACTCACCCATAATGAAAAAAGAGATGTTCTCTCTGAAATTGAGATGCTGAGTGTTAGGTTTTTGTCCTTTCAGAATGATAATTTGTTAAGTCAAAACAAATCAATCTCTGGAATAATTGGTATTTGTTAAAACCACAAATTGACTTTCTAAATATTTCCCACAAGGCCAGAGTGACTTTAAACACTGTGGAATTTGGCATTTATAGGAAACATCAGGGAACTCAAGAAAGTCTCTGTTCATGCTGCATACCAGGAGTTTTAGTCTCCAGCTATGTGACTCTAGGAATGGTTTCCCCATATCCAAAGGGTCATGCATTTTCTGTGGGGATAATGGTTGTAGCATGTACAGGAGATACAGTTCAGCCCTTGATCCTGGACATCCCTTCCATTGTCAGTCTTTGGAAGTGGTCCCTGTGTACTCATAAATATTGGTGCCTCACTAATTCTAGGTCTAGTTAATCCATTTGATGACTTCTTTTTATGTCGTCTAATAACTCCCTTCACAAAGCTAAGGACATTCTACTCATTTTGTTATGATCCATGGCATGAAGTACTGTGAGATCATAAGAGAAAAATCTGAAGACAGCAACAACTGAACGTATGAATCACCATCAGTTTGCCATGCAATATAGGTCTGCTTGTATCTTTTAAGGCTCTGCAGCATATAACTTGATTTAACACATATAAAATATTTTACTGAATATGTTTATAATTGTCTGGGATATAATATCTCCTCTATGCATAGAGAGCAAGCCCTCAGTCATATTAACTTCATAATTTATGGTGATAAACACGGTAATCACAAAATTCAGGAAGCTGAGGCAGGAGTATCACCAAGTTCTAGGCCAGCTTGGGCTACAAAATGGGACCAACTTAAAGTTCACATGTGTGCACACATACACAGACACACACATACACACACACAGGTTTCTGACTAAAACTATACTTTATTTTTGTCAAGACAAATTACATGGGTATCTCATTAGTATATAGAAATATTTTAAGTTATATATCCTATTTGTTATATTTTCCATGGATACTTATAAAATCTAGTATTACTTTTGTTATTTTTAGATGATGTTAATCAGTTACCACCATCTTTACGGTAAATTTGCTTTTGTATTTCCCACTTTTAAAGGGTGGGGTCAGTGATTGTAAATAATTTGAAACTTGCAAAGCTTATGTGTAATATACATAAGAAACCTATGCGAAGTTATAATATGCAGAGCAATTCTCATGTCCACATGAAAGTGAATTTTTAGTAAAGATTTGTTTCCTCATCCTGTTTTTATACTCCATCTGAAGACTATCCTTGGGCTCTTGACTGAGAAAATGGAAGGGTTAATTGGCTGGGCCAAATTCTCTGTGGCCTCAAATTGGTGATCACTGAGAAGGACAAACGTTGATGGAAGAGAGACACGTTTTAGAAAAACAGTTAAAAGTGGTAGAACTTGGAGCCAAACCAACAAAGGAATATCAGAAGATGGCACCTATTGACAATGAATTTATAAACTGTGACATTATACATACTTACCAAAGCCATGTATGAACAAATCCCATGTCATCTGCCCCTTACTTTATTCTGGCATAAATATACCATTAAAAATATACTTGTCAAATGCAGAGTAAGCCATTAGTTACTACTTGTATCTGAAAACTAAAACAGGTTTTAGACTTATGTAGTCAGTACGTTTCAGAATATCTTCATAAAACTTTTCTAATGCAGAAAAAAAAGTGATAAAAGTTACTAAAGCAAGTATGCTTCCTACCTTTGGAAACAGCATAAAAGTTATAAAATAAAAATGATTTTTAGTGATGTATATAATTATAAAGATAAATATGTTTCATTTTTAATGGATTTGAAATAATGGTTTGTTTTCTTAAATGTGTTTATGATATAAAAGGGATAAATATTCATTTAGACTTATTTTTATAGCTGAAGACAAAAACTGTAATATTATATTGAATATATAATAATATTGAATAGTAATATTCATATTGAATGTATTGAATAGTAATATTATATTGAAAATGTTTTATTAAAAATTATATTAATGCAGTGTCAAGAGGATTTTCGATATTGGTAATTCCTCAAAATTACTCCAGTCTTCCAGGGGTCTATGTTATATATAATGAGAATATGACAATTAAACAGCACCCCAATGTGTCTAAGAAAAGGTAAAACATTGAACCTGGAAATGGGGAATTTCATGGCTCAAGCAGATTCTGGGAACTGCTATAGCAGTTACCACACATGTGACATTGTATGTTATTGCTTCTTTGTGTGTCATTGTCTTTACTCTCAAGATCATAAGAGCAATTATATTGATACTTAAGTAGAGTTATTTGCCAAGAATGTGTACAATATGTAAAGATTTTCCAGGGATTAAATAATTGAATACCTGAAAGAGTACCCAGTGCATTAGAAGACATTCTAATACTGAACTCAAGTGTTGATATATCCATGGCTACAGTTCGCTCATATAGATGTTCAGCACTTCAAATCTTGTTTTGTTACATTAGGAACCAGAGAAGTCTAAACATATATTCCAAACTTAATATGCATCTCAAATCTGAGATGCTTCTGGTCACAGGCATTTCAGATAGGGGCTACCTGATCCACATTTGCAATCTGTAAGATTGTATTTTCATTGCCTGTGTATCTTGTCTTTGCAGCGTGCCGTTGTAACCCCAATGGCTCCTTCTCAGAGATTTGTCACACTAGAACAGGACAATGTGAGTGCAGACCCAATGTGCAGGGACAGCACTGTGACGAGTGTAAGGTAAGGATCACCCTCACCTCCTTTCAATGATGGATTTTGTACTCACGTTGAACAAAGAGGTCACAGGTATTTACTTCTGAAGATGAAATATTTGTACTCACTGAAATATTTTGTCAAACAGAAAACTCAACATTGCAGGTGACCTGTGGTCCCACCTCTGAATTTGTATAATGATTGCTATAATTTAAGTATTTCTTCAACAAATAACATAGATTTAATTCTAGTCTATGCAGAGTAAAATAATTTACCTTGAGGGAGGTTAAAATGTGAACCTCCTTTTAAGGTTAGTGAGTACCACTCCTTCAAGTTCTGTCGTTTAAAAGTTAGTTTTAGTGAATAAACATTCTATTTAGTGAAAAATTTTTCAATATGGTTTTTAAACATATCAGTTGGCTAGTATAATGATGGTTCTACATGCCTAAGGCAGGTGCATTGAACCTATGGATTTTAGTTTCTGTCACATAGATATATTTTATTATTCACAGAAGCAAGTAATTTTCAGGCTTCAGGTTGGGCTTTAGTAGAAAGTATCAAAATATTCCTGCCTCTGTCTCTTGAAAAGTACCATATGGTCATTCTGCTTTGTTTCCTTCTTTTCCCTTCCATTGGGTTTTAAAGCTCAGTACGTGGTGGGATCCAGTGAAGCGATTCTGTGAGCCTTGTGACTGCAGTCCCCTGGGCTCTGTGTCACCGCAGTGTGATGTGACAGGAAGATGTATCTGTAAATCAGGCTTTGTAGGAAAACAGTGCAGCCTCAGCAGGCAGGTGCACCATCAGGAGGAGCAGTCACAGAGAGCACAGCAGGTGCTCGGGTCTCCTCGAAGGTGGGGTTCCAGCGGCTCCAGCGGGTGCCCTCGGGGAGCCTATCGGGCCCCTGTGCGGGTAGGCACTGCAAGACTGTATGAGCATGTTTGTGTTCCTGGGCTGCAGATGAGTTGTTTTGGAGGCCTTTTATCAAATAATTTTGATCGCTAAGTGTGCAAACTGCAAATGCGGAAATTAGACAATGCCTGACTAAAGCCTCATCTTTTAAAAGTTTGTGTTGTTATGCTTTTAAAATTGCATTCAGTGTGTAAGTTTTCAGTAAGCATGGCTGTGGAGATTGGAGAGCATTAACTACTCTTCCAGATGACCCAGGTTTGATTCCAAGTATCTGTAACTCCTGTTTCTGAGACTCCAACACCAACTTCTGGCCTCTGCAGGTACCAGGCACCAATGTTGTGCTCACATATACATGCAGGCAAAATACTTGTACGAATAAAGTAAAATATTTTCAAAAGCATGTCTATGGACAAACCAAATAAAAAATTTGGTTGAAGGGAACTTAAGGTATCAAAAGTAACTTTTTCTAGAGAATTAAGAGCTAATGCAATTAGTTAACAATGTTATTAAGTAACATGAGCCTGACATTTCCTACTAGCTAAGATTTTGCTAATTTCCATCTAATGATTTTGCTCATGTGTTCACCAAACACAAGAAACACATTCTCACTCTTACAGACACAAAGTAAAACAAAAAACAAAAAAAAACACTTTCCATTTTAAAAAGTTTCTTCCCCATTGGGCCGCTCACAGAGAGCCATAGGGATTCCAGCATCCTCTTTTGGAATTTCCACCATCTGTACTCAAGTGCTCATGCATGCCAGTGTTTGTGTATGTGTCTCTGGGCATGTGGGGGTGGGGTGTGTGCACGCATGCATGAGTGCATCTGTGTACGTGTGCATCTGTATGTGTGTCTGTGTGTGTGTTTCACTGGATGTGTGTGTGTATGAGTGTATGTGTGTTTGTGGATTTGGTTGTGTGAGTGTGATAATACATTATGTAATTAAAATTACAATCTAGATAATGTGTATCTAGATAATGTAATATAAAATATATTCTTATCATTAAAACTGCTTCAAACAGATTTTACTTAATTGCCTCTCAGTTTATAACATTAATAAATTATAATATAATTGATTTGGTGCCTCTCTAACAGTGCAGATTTGAGTGTTGCCACAATTACATGCTATGGTAAACAATGTGTAATGAGCGTGCTTGTTATTTATTTACTCATTGTCCTGATAGCTGAAAATTTCTCTAAGGTTAAGGGCTTTACATTGAAATTATTTTTATGAATAAAAATATTTTACTTTTACTTTTTATAGGTAATTTTAATCTCAAAAATACTCATTATTGTTAGTGCTATAGAATTTTTTCTTTAATATGATAAATTTGAATTGTAACTAGAACTTAAAATAAAGCCAGCAGTAAAAATTAACATGATTATCACATTCAGTCGACTCATTGTACATTTTAAACAATACAACTATTCTTAGCTAGTCACATTAAATCTAATTCTCAGTGTAGCTTTAATTTTTCAAATTTCTAATACTGCTGACAATAATATTAAAAATCTGATGAAGCTTATTCATTTCTCTTTGGGTGATTCTCAATAAATGGCAAGATTAATTTTTTAACCAAGAAGTAATTATGAAGTCTAATTTTCCAAAATACAAATTATTTTGACAAAGACGTAATTACTGAAAGTAATTTTCCAGATTAAAATGCCATAATAATGTGACATACTTTATATTTATAAAAGAAAAGTATTGTACTTTAAGTAGGATATATGTTCTTCATTTTCCTAGTACTAGTGATGATTCCTGAACCCACTGGTCTTTTTATACATAGTTACCCTGGGCCTGATAACATATATTTCAAGAATGTCTTCAAAGCTCATAATACAACCCATGGTGGGAAGGTTACGTGGTATCAGTTGATTTGAGATCTACAGCTTCAACCTTGGATAAAAGCCATGGCTTTACCTTTCTCTTATAATGAATTAATCTTCCCTCACAAACTGGTTTTGATGACTAGAATACTGAATATTAAAAATAATTTTAAACAAGTTCTCAAAATTGAGAAGTAACAGTTTAGTATATTAGCAGTAAAGCAAATAAAATTTTAAGTTAAAAGCAGAAATGTGGCCAATAATCCATTTCGCATTGCTGTTGGAACCAGGAAAGACCATAGAAGGCTCCTGAGACTGAGAAAAACACATTGCCTGTTTTGATACAATTTTGATAACATTTCCAAGTATCTATGCTTTCACTTTGTCAAGATAAAGAAATCTATTGAGTAATAGACAGTTGTCAATGCCACCACAGAGTCTGGTGGCCCATGGGTTCTTCACTACTGCCCCATCTAGATTTGGGGTATCAGCTAGCTTGCTGAGATTCACTAGCTTTCCTGTCTCTTCCATGCCAGCCTGAAACCTTTGGCCTGGAACTGGGAAGGGGCTGTCTGCCCTGCAACTGCAATTCCTTTGGGTCTAAATCCTTTGACTGTGAAGCGAATGGGCAGTGCTGGTGCCAACCTGGAGTAGAAGGGAAGAAATGTGATCGTTGTGCCCATGGCTACTTCAACTTTCAAGAAGGAGGCTGCACAGGTCTGTGAATAAGACTAATGTCCTGTACATTCATTCTTGGATTTTATAGTCCTGGCTCTTGTAACAATTTGATCTGTTAAAGGAAATGCATGTGGAAAACAAATATGCAAAGCAGAATAAAGTAGCAGATACGTTAAATTTTAATAATTAACAGGACACATGTAACTATGCTTGCAAGTATGGAACAGCCATCAGCATATCCTGATCTAGATGTGCCCTATTATCAGTGCCTTCCATTCCTATGACTATTGTAACTTGAAATTCAGGTGGTCAGGGTATTTTATGCCAGTGTCAACTTATCTTACACTCTCTTACAAACCAAGACATCTCAACTTCGCCTACCATCGAATGTACCCAAGAAGTTTGTTTATGGTTTTTGTTTGTTTGTTTGTTTGTTTTTCTAGTATAAAAACCATACTTGTATCACAGCTGTCTCCGAAACCTTGACATTCTAGGAAAGAACCAAGTTGGATCTTGGTATTTATTTCATGAGAAAATGCAGATTGGAGTTTCTAACATTATGGCTGGAGAGAGTGTTTGTCCTATGTTGAGCCAGAGTTTTCACATAAATCATGAGCTAAACACACACACACCCCAATTAGCATACTAGGAATGATAGTAGGTTGAAATTAGCTTTGATTTATGTATCACTAATTTAGAACTGATGCTATTCCAACAACCACAAAAATGAATTGCATATCTGTTTATTAAATTCATTGATAGACAGCTGTTACCTCTATACTGTATTCACAGCCTCAGTACAAGATTTTAAGAAGTTTTCATTAACTATTATTGCAAATTTATGTTGGAATTAAAATAACACTTCAAAGGACTTAAAGAACACTATCTTTCAGATTATCTCCTGAATTTTAGCCAAATGGTTTTTTATTAGAAAGGCATTTTAAGTCATGTGTGATGTGGTCAAGATCTTCTAAGAACTGTGTTATCTCTCGACTAATATCTGCAAGCCCTAAAAGTTAGTAAGAATCACTTAAAATTTTTCTGATCTTTAAGCACAATTCTGATTGACATTTTAACATAATATGAATTAATGTTGAGCCATTTAAGTTAGGAATACCATTGCTGTGATATAATACCATGACCAAAAGCAAGTTGTAGAAGAAAGGGTTTATTTCAGCTTACAATCTTTAGGTCACACTCCATCATCACTAAGAGAAGTCAGAGCAGGATTCAAGGCAGGAACCAGGTGGCAGGAGCTAATGCAGAGGCCCTAAAGGAATATTCCTTAGTGGATTCCTCCTCATGCCTTTCACAACCTGCTTTCTTATACAACTGAGGACCACTGAACTAGAGGTGGCAACATCCACGTTGAGATGAGCTCACTGGCATCAATCATCAATCAACAAAATTCCCCACTGGCTTGCCCAGAGTCCAATCTGGTGGGAGCATTTTCTCAGTAGATGATCTCTCCTCCAAAATAGACTTAGTTTGTGTCAAATTAGAAAGAAAAAAAAAACTATCTAGCACAGGGCCTATTATATATTGAAAGAGATTTAATAACAAAAAGTGGTGATAACATGCCAAATGCATACTTAGTTGTGTTGTAAGCCAAAGGGACAGAATAGAGGGGAGTAAAAAGCAGACTGGGTAAGATTATAATCATGCATAAGTTAGGCTTTTCATGTCTCTATCTAAATGTTTGAATGGGAACTTAAAAAGGGTTTATTTTGGCTCATAGCTTATTGACATATTCTACCCTAGTTGGGTGGGCATGTTGACAGGAGCATAAGGCAGCTGGTCACATTGTTCAGAAAAGAAATAAATGATGATATCCAACTTGCCATCTCTCTTCCCTGTTATATTTGATCAGGGAGCCCAGGCCATAGAATTATTCAGAGTTAGTTTTCCCGCTTTGTTAAGCATCACTACAAACTCCCAAGAAGACACATTCAGAGTTGAGACCCATGGTGAGTCCAAATCCATGGGAGTCTTTACAAAATAAGAGTATTACTCACACCAAATATCCTGCATGTGGTCCAATTAGTAACTAATTTTATGACCCTGACTATGTAATTTGATTATGCTTTCTCACTGCAAAATTCAACTTTTACTTAGGATATAAAAAGTATCTATATCACGAGTATTTATAGAAATTCACTGAGCTAATAATAATGGCTTTAGAATAATGATGAGAGATACTGACTATAAGTATCATATTTCTTGCCATTATCTTTGTTAACAGTTGTAATTGTAGTACACATTATGCTTTGACAGAGTAAACTTAATTCATTGGGCAGATCTTTCTATGATCATACCACAGTTCTACATAGAGAATTTCTATTTCCAAAAAATGATTCAGCTGTCACAACATGTTTCTTAGCACATAAATTTAAACATGATGCTATTTTTCTTTTTAATGAATGTCATATTTAAATAGATATATTAGCTTATCATTAGCAAAAACAATAGCAATAACCACTGGCATTTATTTAGCACTTATTCTATGTCAAGTATTATGCTAAACATTCACAGCTGGTATGAAACACTTTGAGTAATATGTATGACATTTTAAATTTGAAATTAATCAAATATCGAAATGGGCTCAGTTAAAATAATTTAGCCATCAGCCAACCAGTCAAAAGCTTTCCCACAAAGCTGGCCTTGAATTTGAATTTGAGTGTTTTTATTTCTTATCTTGCAATAATACACAATAAGTAGCATTCATCACTTCTTATGGTAGACTTTGAAGATCTTCTCCAACCTAATTCTTACCTTCTTGGAGAATATACAATAACTAGGAAATTATTCACTATGTTATAATTAATTTATGGTGATAAAAAAACTTGGCAATTAAAGGACTAAATTGGGTAGTAAGAAAATTTAGAAATAATTTTAGTTTTAAAGTTTTACAATGGAATTATGTTTAAACATATATAAAACAGAAATACACTATGTTACTTACAACTATATATACAGTGCACTGGTCTTAAGTATCATATTTGTTTTTAAAATCAGATGTGTGATTATCTGGAAGAGAAAATTAATTTTTATAGCAAAGAAAAATCGAAATAAACACATGAGATCAACCACCCTAATTCCCATTAGAGCATTGGACAGAGCCTAAAAACCTGACTCTGCCCTATCAGCAGGAAACAGTCTGAAGCCTCCCTTTTCCTTTTTACTCCCGTGGGGTATACAATAAAAGGCTGATGGCCCAAAAGCCTCAGGTAAGCTAAGAAATGGAACAGGGAAGTTGACATATTGATTATGGCCCAAGGTTCCAGGGCCATAATGTACAAGTATCCACTCCCTTTGAGAGACTGGAAACCCTCATTGTTTGTCAGGAGCCATCATAGGACAAGCTATTAACTAGCAGGTAATCTTCCTGAGATGGTCTGGTTCAGATTATAATATGCAACAGATTATTTTTCTATAGGCAAGGCCCAAAAGAATTCATTTTAGGAAAGATTTCTGCTATTAATATGCTTTTCTTATTATTATTAAATATGCATAACAATCAGTAGGTATTAGCCCACCCCTTTTGCACAGATTTTTACATATCTACCAAGTTGTACTGTCTTGTATTGATGTTATATAGACAAATAGATGGCTTCTTAATTCTTAATGATGTTCCTATAAAATTATGTCAGTCATTATTAAGCTCTTTTATAATAGGACTGCTATTAGGTCCTTTTTTGATAGTCAAAACTGCAATGAGAACTCTGTCAGTCTCCCATGCGTCAGAAGTTAATTGCTCTCAGATAGTAACCAGACTTTCTGATAGTCAGAGCACATTCCAAGAGGTAGTTAAACAATTAACCAAAGGTCATAAAAAAGGAACTAAAGATTTATTATAGGTATTAGGACAGAAGATAAATTATTGACTGAGTTTATCTATAAAAAATTTTATTAATAACTTTTTTGGACAGAATACTTAGTAGACAAAGAGAAAAAGAAAAGGAATTTTTCCCTTGCCCCCCTTAGGATCTTTCCAATATCTAAATAGCTTTTATAGGAAACTTTTTACAACTTAGCAATAAATGCTGTACTCACTTTTCAGAGTGTCCCTTTTTCTTCCTGTGACTTCCAAACTAGCAGACTGAAAGTTAGAGCTGCACAATTCCTGCTGAGATAGAACAAAGGCCACAATACTTAATCCCCCACTGTTAGGCTACAGATGAAAATCCCCTAAACCAGCAGTGTTAAAACAGCCCTCAGAAA
Source organism: Grammomys surdaster (assembly GCF_004785775.1). Classification (NCBI taxonomy): domain Eukaryota; kingdom Metazoa; phylum Chordata; class Mammalia; order Rodentia; family Muridae; genus Grammomys; species Grammomys surdaster. Next base: position 2,815,963 of record NW_021604616.1, on the reverse strand, counting down.
AAGCAAGAAAGTTTTTAGGACTTTTCAGAACTTTATCATCAGCACTTCAGTATAGTTAGAGAGCTAGAATGTCCTGGAAACGATCAGACTTTAAAGCCACACCAGAGTCCTACTCTGTCCCCAACCACTACCCTTTCCAGGCTGGGAGGCTCCTGGCAATTGTTCTAATTAAAGAAAAAATCAGCTTCTAAATAAATAAATAAATAAATAAATAAATCTATGAACAAAGACATTATATTTTATAGTATCTATGTAAAAGATAGTTAAGAGGGAATTTGGTAACATTGCTTACTTTATAGAAAAACTGAAAGTGCTAAAAGTTTGAAATTACCAAACAAAATGGAACATTTATTGATGGATCACTTTTGTGAAACGTACTATAAATAATAAGGTAGGTACTTCCTATACACAGATATCCTTAAACATAGTATTAAAAATAGAAAGGAGCAAATCATTGCATTAAGAATTTCACATTTTATATCAAATTTTACCTTTTGTTGACTCATCTTTGCTTTCCCTCTTTTTCTTGTGAAGCTTGTGACTGTTCTCATCTGGGTAACAACTGTGACCCAAAAACTGGTCAATGCATTTGCCCTCCCAACACCATTGGAGAAAAATGTTCTGAGTGTCTTCCCAACACCTGGGGCCACAGCATTATCACTGGCTGTAAGGTAAGTGGGTCATTGTTTTCTGATCATTTTCTTATAGTTTTCATTCAACTGAGGTGAGTGATTGTATATTTCAACCCAATATCACTTCACCAAATAACATAGTGTTATCAAAGAGTATCTTAAAGACATAGGTAATCATTTCTTATTATATTAGGACAGAGATATTTATTAGTTGAATTTATGATACCTACATAAATAGAAGGTAAAGGACAAATAAGTCTATAATAAAACCCCAAACAACTATCTCATTCTTAGACATAATAAAATTCAACTGTAAAATAAAAGAGACTAAAATAATAACATCCCAAAATGCTGTTAAAATTATACCAAATTAACTTGATTTTAGTTTTCAAGAGGTGATTAAAAGAAATGTGAAGAACCACATAAACTACGTTGATCTTGCAAATATCCCCAGTTTCCCCTATGGGTAGACTATAGAAAGTGTTATAGCCAGACTCTTGTTTAGCATCAACAGGAAAGAATCAGCCATGAAACTGCTACAGAAATATTCATGAAAGATGCCAAGGCAGGATCCTGTGGCTTCAAAGAGGTTGAGGTGTGGGCTCCAATGTAGACTCCTTAAGCTTTTCTGAAGCCTCTTCTCTGGAGGCAACAGGGAAAATGACTTCTCGGCTCTAGTCCGGATAGGCTAGGAAAGGGTGCACACATATTCCCATAGGAATCATGGAGAAAAGGCAACTTCAGGAAGATGATGTCTTCAGGGCTTATTTGGTTATTTGTTGTTTACAACTTATTTGTGAAATACTCATTAAATGAAATTAAAGCTCATCTAGTTCAAGTGTGGTGAGTCTTTACCAACAATTGCAATCCTTCGTGCCACTTGTAAATCAGCTTGCCTTTACTCCTCCTGGTACCACTGCATTGTTTTCTAGTAGTGTAGTTGACAGATTTCTTCATCTTTATGAAAATAAGATAATACTCTATATTTTGTTTTGTCTTGCACTGAGGAGAATTTGATTTGCCTTCTGTCCCTTAGTGTTATACTTTCAGAATTTATCCATCATATTGCATGCACCCAAAGTTTGTTCTATTTGGTTGCTTAATAATAATGCATTGTATATTCCACTGTAACTTGTTAATTTGTTTATATTGATAGGCAGTTTGGAACAGCCATTAGTACCTTTGCTATGAACATTAGTGTTGAAGTTAGCAGTATATTCATAAACCATAAATTTTAATTTTTCTTAAGAATACTCCACTTCTTTGTCAACACTGACAATTCTAATTTTAATTATTTAGTCGATTGTGTATTACTATTTTTCTCTTTTGCAATTCTTTATGCCAAAAGAATGGTGGGAATTGCGTTGCTTATTTAATCAGTCATTTAGATTTATGTACATTCTTTTCAGAAGTTGTTACAAATCTTTGGCTCATTTTTCTTCGAGAACCTTTTCCATTAAAATTAATTACAAGAGATTTGTATATTCTAAATATATGTCCTTTAACACACACACACACACAACATGCACACACATAAACCCAGACTATTACTAGCCTTGTAATTAGTATCTTCATCTAATTTTTATATGCATGAACAAGTTTGTATCATTTCTTTTCTAGATCCTGTTTCTTATATTTTTCCTTGGAACAATTGGTTCACCTAAACTTATAGATTTCTTTTTTGTGTTTCTTTGTAAAAATTTATAGTTGTATCTCTTAAATTTAGATCCGCAGTTGACATTTACTATCAATTTTTATCAAGTGTAAAGAAATTAAATTTACTTTTTTATGTCTAATTGTTCCTATAGCATTTGTTGAAAAGACTCCCTTCCCATTGAATTAGCTTGGTTCCTTTATTAGAGTAGCTGGCCTATGTTCATGGTTTTGGGGCTTTTCTTTTTTTCTTATTTAATTTTCTGAATAATTCAGTGTCTTAATTACTATAGTTTTATAACAAAGGATGGATCATATTATAAACCTTCCAGCTCTACTTTTCATTCCCAGCATTTCCTGGGTATTGAGGTACAATGTATTATAGGTTTTGTTGTGTTCCTTTAAAGAGTGTTGGGCTTTACCCAGCACTGTTTTTTGTTGATCACTGTGACCCTTATGATTCTTTTCATGGGGAAAGTGCTACAAAACCTTAAGCCTAAGGCAAGTGAGCCTCCCTCTAACCCTTCTGATAAGCCAAAACATTGTTGAGTTTCTCCCAAGTTATAGTCAGAACCATTAAACAGTTTAAGGTTTGTGTGTGGTCTAAAAGTGTTTCCTCCTAGATGTCTTGAGTGTGTCACTTTCTCCTAGCATGCTTTCATTTCTTCTCCGTGCACATGAACATCAACCCCAGCCTCACACATTGTTCTACATATCTCTAGAGTTCTCAGTGTAGAACTCCTGTTCTGGACACATTATGCTTGCTCCTGGAAATTTTAGTTTCTTCGGATTTTCAAAACAAGTACCATTTGTCTCTGAGCTCAGCTATTTGCTGGGCTTTTGCTTGGTCTGCTTTCTCTCTACTGGTACAGTCTAGAAGCTGCCGCTGTACACAGCCTCATTCCCCTCTCTTCTCTCAGAAATAACAGTTTGTTGCTTTATTATCCAGTGTCTAAATGCATTTTTCTTTTTTTTTTTGCTGTTATAGTTTAATAACTTAAACACAGAATTAGTTTCTAAAAATAAGTAGGGAAGTTGGGGTGTGTGTGTGTGTGTGTGTGTGTGTGTGTGTGTGTGTGTGTATAATGTAACAGGTTCAGGTAAGATCTAAACTGTATCTACTGGGTTTGAAGCGTCAAATAAGGACATTTTAAAAGGTGCTAAGATTGTTCCAGTCAGTCACACTGAGTTTGGGGATAAGGAAATGTGACAGACAACAAACTATAGTCTTTCTAGCACCATGACATTGTCCTCTAGACAGGTACACTATATTCTTGATGGAGTGAGTATAAAGCAGCCTTACACGATAAAAGGAAAGAGTTCATGAGCCCCCACCTCTAAGGGAGGAGATATGGACAGTTAATGGTTTCTTGGGGAAGAAGAATCAACGTTATTAAGGAGCGACACCTCATAAGCTGTCCATGCTCTGGCAACTGGCCCACACCAGAAGCATATTGTCAGCACAAATTAGAGCTGATGGGTTATTTCTAAAAATTGAAAAGAGAAAACACAGTAAGGAGTAAGTCTGGGAAGTTAGCAGACAGAGGATTGAGAGTGAATATGATAAAAATACATTTTTTTCAAACTTCTGAAAAAATTCATAAAAATTTAACATAAGGTGAATGCTGGAATAGTATTCACCCTATTCTCAAAAAGAATTAAAGCACTGATAAGTGTTTAAACAAGTTAAGACGTCTGGTCTCAATATGTGACTAGGAATCATAAACAGTAGACAGGACACTCATTTCCTTACTTTTTGTGATATTATTTAGTTGGAAATTATATAGTTCTACATTTTGAAAAACAGTAGTCTACGTTTCTAAGTGATTTTTCTTTTAAGTAAAACCCAAGTACCTACTCTCTCACTTGGGATTATTTTAAAAAATAAAAACTTATGAGAATGCATGTTCTCCAAAAATACTTATAATGAAATTCTTGAAATTAAAGGTGATTATTTATAGTCAATATATAAATCAAGCAGAGATATGCCTTCATATCTATAAAATTTATTTGGGAGCATTCTTTTTTTTGTTCGATATTTTATTTATTTACATTTCAGATGCCATCCCCCTTCCCAATTCCCCCCACCCATTAATCCCCTATCCCATCCCTTCTCCTCCTTTTTTGCCTTTATACTATTTAAATTACATGCAAGTATTAAGGTCAATTCTAGGTTGAGGAACTAGCAATACAATAGATGCGAGTAGTCCAGGAAGAAGGAAGACAATAAACCCAGATAAGCAAAGAACATGCATGACAATAATCAGAATCCTGTGATCACTCCTGTGACCACTATTTCTAAGGGCTTATTAGAATGATCAAAATATCTGAGCCTACTTCCCTGTCCTAGCCCAAAGTCATTTTCATACCTGGAGCCTACTTCTTCATTCTAGCTTAAGATTGAGATTTCTGCCTGAAATTTCTTCTCTGTTCAAGTCTAGGATTTAGATTTCTGCCTGAAATTACTTCTTTGTTCCAGCCAAATGTCAGATTCCTTCCTGCAGTTCACTTCCTTGCTTTTGGCCAATGTTAGATTCCTGCCAAACAGCCAATATCCTTGTCCTTGGCCAATGACAGATTCCTGCCAGGCAGCCCCAAAAGCTCTCCATATCTCCCCCTTTTTATTGCATAAACCAGACTGAGCATGTCTTAGGTCGTTCTGACAAGAAAGCCTTTTTTTTTTTTTAAACTGTCGTGGAATATGCATTATCATAAGCAATATACATCTGTCTTAGGTTGATAAGGCTCTGTGCAGAATCTTACCCGTCCTTGGCTTGTCAACCTATTAAATTGATAATTCTGTCTGGGGGTCCATTTTCAGTTTCAAGTCATGTACTTTGGCTGCCAGCATGTTGATGTAGTTAGAGACAAGCTTTAACATGATGGGCAGAAATAAAAGTATTCCCAGGAAAAGAAGGGCTAGCATGGTCAAGCTATATATGCCATTCCTGAGGTTTGACCAAAATAGAAATACTGACCTCGGGCCATAGATAATTTTATCAGCATTATCTGCAGCATCAAAACTCAACAGAGCAGCATTCTTTAAATTCATAATATCACTATGCAAAGTTAACACACTCAGAGAGGTATTAGGATTATGCCAAATACCCTACAGGTGTCTTTAAACTTTTTTCTAATTATAATAACAATCATTAAAAATTTTATCAGTAACACTACTCCAATGATATTTGTTATGACACTTAAGATGATTCCTAATTCTTGAACGCTGAACCTCCTTCAGATAATTTGAATAGGTTATAGAGCATCAATCTGTTTTTCCAGATACCTATATAAATCCTTTTATATACTCAATACATGAGTAACATTTTTTTCCTAGATGGTTAACAAAAATAGTTGCCTTAACTCCTTGTGTCAGTGCTATTGCAGAAGTAGCGGTGCTAGCAATTAATGAAATTAAAGCTGTTATACCAGCAATAATCAAGCCCACTACCCTCTTGCTTCTGCTTAAAAGTGAACTCACTTCTTCCAGCACTTTTAAGCTTTTGTCAGAGAATCAAGGTTTTCTAATACTCAGGGCAGTAAGACAAAAGCTGGTTGATAGACCCCCATAACAGACATGCCAGGTTTCAACACACTAACACAATTGGAAATTATACAGTCAATGTAACTTAAAACAAATACTGTAGAAGAGACAAAACCAATTTTAGCTTGACAATTAAAAGAGCCTTAAAACATGCACTAACCCTTGTTTGAAATCCAGATCCTGTCCCAACTTTATCTCTTGCTATCATATCATCATAATAAACTACAGCTAACTTCCAAATATGTCTCTGAAAATGTCCAAACCCAGCCTTCCAAATGTAGACTGTTATTTCCAATATTGGATTGATTTCTAGACCTGTACATGATTGAATCCTAATAGCTGATCATCTTTAAGAAAAATACAAGAGACATTATAATTTCTCTTTTTGATTCTCTGTGCCACAACTTGAAGCAAGGCAGCTTGTCCCATCTGGGATATAGGCAAGCAAAGGTGGGTCAGGAATATATGTCCTATACAGCTCCCCAGTCACCCTAGTCAGGGAACTCAGCAAGCTCACAGGTCAGCATCATTCTTTGTCTAAGCAACAGCATATCTCACCAATCTTTTTAAAGTCCCATGAGCTTCTTCCATAATATCTTGTTGTTGAGAATTATACAGAATCCCCATAATAAATTGTTGACAAAAAGTCTTGACTGCTCGACTACAATTGCCAGATCCATTATCTGGGGTTTTTTAATTAGATATTTTATTTATTTACCTTTCAATGTTATCCCCTCTCCCATCCCCCCCAAAACACCTTATCCCATCTTCCCTCCTCCTACTTCTATGAGGGTATACCCCCACATTCTTTACTAGACACTGAATAAACATATTGATTGAAGGTTTGTTTGAATTTTATTATGTTGAACTATTGGTTTTAAGAAACAATCTAAATTTCTGAATAAGTGCACATTTTTCTATTAGAAGGATTTATAAAAATCCATGTGGCTTTAGAAATTATTTATGAGCATGCATTCTACTTGGGTGACTATTATTTAAAACAACATTGATTTAGAGACTCTTGCACTTTTTGCCATGGAGAATTGCTTCTTACAGAGGTGTGGGCACACACATCATTTCAGCTGCCTTCTAGGAGAATATCAAGCCTGCCGTCATTCACTCATAGAAGAAAGGAGACTCAATCCTTACATTACATCTAATTTTAAATTAAGTTTGATATTGGGTATAGTGCTCTCTAAACGTACAGTTAATTGTCTCAGTTATTCCCATAGTAACTTCTCAAATAATTTTCAGATTGTACCCATCCCAAGGTAAGAACTAGTTACTTGATTGTATAAAACTAATTGGTTAGAAAACATTTCATATTTATTATCTAAAAATAGAGATGTTCTATGGAACTTTTTAAAATCTACTCCATGATTATAGTTTCCATACCATATCATTATTTTCTTTCTGGTTATTTTAAGCAAGTCTATACATACTAAGTGAAATTGGCAAAAAAAAAAAAATTTTTTTCTGTGAATAACTAAATCATCCTAATTTTGAAAGTTCATTCTACATCTGATATTCTTTAACAGTGAGTTATGTGAGAGTCATTGTATTAATCAGGGTTTTCTAACAGGACAAAACTTGTAGGGTGAATATGAATACATATTTATATTAAAATGATTTATTAGGTTGGCTTATGCAATTTGGTTCATGTAATTCAAACAATGGTTATATCATAAAGCAAAACAGAGAATCCTGTAGTTGCCCTGTCCATGAGGCCGATGACTCAGCAGTCTCATTCTGGTCCTCGAGTCCTGGACAATTCCTGGAGAGCTGCTTATCTTTAGTCTACATCAGAACGCCAACAAATCTGGCTTTCATTCCAGCAAAGAAATGACTCAGCAACAGGACAGTTGAGTTTGCCAGAAAGAGGGAGCTGCAAACAGGTAAAGGCAAAGCTTCCTTCTTCCATGTCCTTTTAGGTGGGCTGCCAAAAGGTACAGCCTAGAATTAAGGTGGGTCTTCTTGTTTTAAATATTTTAATTTCTAATATAATCCCTCACAGGATACCCCAGAGCTTGGGTTTTTTGTTTGTTTGGTTGTTTGATTGGTTTTTGTTGTTGTTTTTATTCAAGATGTAATATAGTTGGCAATCAAGATTAGTCACCACAGCAAGACAATGTGTTAGAAACTATGTGTGTTTAGAAGGTCCCTTCTTGCCTCATCTCTCCCTACAGAAACAAAGTACTCTGTTGAGTTGGAAACCCACTCCTAGATTTACTCTTGGGCAGTCTTGAATATCCCTATATCCCACTTAATTTAGGGGAGGGTACATCTGGCTTTCTCTTTTACTTTCTTACTAATCTGTACCCTCCTGAAGAGCATGCTTATCAAAATCTCTGTCCTGCCACTTTCACAACTTCTTCTTCATTATCTATGAAATATAACAAAAATGACTTCCTTGGATATTCATAACATCCTCACAGCATCTCTATGAGTTAGACTTTGTGTCATTTCCTGAGCATAGAATAGTCTGATGCATCAGGAGCTAAATTAACCTGCCTCAGGCTATGTGGCTAATAAGTAGTTGGTGTAAGTGAAGCATAGGTCTGGACACATAATTTTGCTACTATACAAGTGTTAGCTATCACATAACTATAAAGTCCTGCATTTTACTGAATCATGTAAAAGTCAAATGAAATGTTTGTGTGTAGAGTTGGTAGTGTGAAAATGTACATATCATTCCAGGCACATAATCAATTCTCAAATTCTCAGTAGCGTATTTATATTTCAATTTTAATTACATTTAATTACTAAAGTTAATTCCGCCTATATTCAGTAGGAAGGAATACAATATAGAAAGGGGTTGTTTATTTTTGGTTTTGTTTGATTTTTTGTTTGATCCATGCAATACCTTTTGTTCTTGTTATAATGTTGTGCCTAGTGTAGTTAAATAAACAGAAAAGGAAAGTCAGCCTCCTCCAACCCTGAAAGAAAAAAGAAAAAGGAAAGAATCCATATTTATAATATAACAATAACCACAGTTTATACTGCTAGTGTAAAATAACTTTTTAAGGATTGTTTAAGTGTGTGTGTGTGTGTGTGTGTGCATGTGCACACACACACACACACATACACACACACACTGATACCCATGTGCCATACCATGAGCATAGAGTCAACTCGCTCTTCTCACCTTGTAGGATTAGGTCATGAGGCCTGTATGCTAGCACTACTCTTAACCCACTGAGCCATCTCATTAGCCTTAAGAACTCTCCAGGTCAATTCCTCTTCCAGCCTCTTTACTGCACGACAATGAAGAAACAGGAAAGTAGTTGGGTTATCAGAGCTCAGGAGATGGTTAGTAAATATGGTGTTTGCCACACAAGCCTGAGACCTTACCCTTGATCCCTAGAACCCACAGAGACAGTTTGGCTGGTGAGTCCACAAGCTCCTGTAATAGTCAATGTCTCAAAAAATAAGATAGATGAAACTTGAAGAACCACTGAGGGTGGCCTCTGCCACAGGCACCTGCAGGAACATGTATAAACTCTCAAGCACACATGCACACATACATGTGCACACATTGATATATGTCCAAAATAAACAATGCATTTTAAAATTACTTAGAATAAAACAAAAAAAAACAAATCAAAGCCTACATTTTCTTTCTTATTACATGGCATAGTGATTTCTGGATTATCATCCATTTTTCTACATGCGGGCAAGTTTTTAATACTATGGTCACTAATGTGTCCCAAAGGACTAAATTTCAACATTATAAAGAATACAATAGATATGTGGTTCATATGTGCATAGTAAAATAGAAATGTTAGGATTAAGATTTTAAGTTGTTTTCTATGCAGTTTTGTCAGCAGTTGCTGTTTTTCTCCTTTCCACAGGTTTGTAACTGCAGCACAGTGGGGTCCTTGGCTTCGCAGTGCAATGTAAACACAGGCCAGTGCAGCTGTCATCCAAAATTCTCTGGTATGAAGTGCTCAGAGTGCAGCCGAGGTCATTGGAATTATCCTCTCTGCAGTCTCTGTGACTGCTTCCTTCCAGGGACAGATTCCACAACTTGTGATTCAGAGACTAGGAAATGCTCCTGCAGTGATCAAACTGGACAGTGTACCTGTAAGGTATGAATAACTGAGCTGCTCCAAGAAAAGCCCCCATTCACTGGATACTCCATCACTCAGTTTTACTTTCATTCAGGTTTCTATTCTTGCCTCATTACACAACTCAAACAAACGTTCATGGCCAGACACAGGTTTCCTTGATGTATGCTCATTGGCATACAGAAAACACTTTTCAACTACTTTCAACCCAAATACAACCTTGTTTCCCGTCAGTACAGAGGGAATAGGTTCCACAGTGACTGAAGTTGTTTTTCTTCTGGGTTCTTATTGGTTAAAGAAATGTCTGCAGAGTGGACAGTAGGGTCTTTCAGGCACAGTCAGAGAAAAGCCACAGCTGATAACCAAGCTTGTCACAAACCCTTTTTCCTGTGGTTAATCAGCAGCCACTGCACACTGAAGCATATTTTTCCTATGTAAATTCAGTAAAATTTCATCACATGTGAACACTGACATCACAAACAGTGGATAACTATGTGAAAATTTTAGCCCTCATTAAAACTGTTAAATGGTGTAGAAAAGCAACCAATTAAAATGGGTAAGAAGAATGGTTTTGTCTTTTATATATTCCTGAAAAAAAATCAATCCCAGGATAAATGTAGTTAAAACAGTGTTACAGATAGCTTTTGAAGACAAAGTCTGTGCGAAGAAAACCAGAGAGAACAGTAGGCTGCAGCCTGGGAGTAAACAAGCCATGGTGAACATGACCTTGAATTTAAGAAAATAGCCTCTATGTGAAAGACCCTCATTGAGCAGATTATCATGCTCCATACATGCACACTCTATTATGGCCATATGTTATATTTGCTGAATGTTGCATATATAGTATAGCAATTATATGATATTAAAACAAATATATAAATGTGGAATTACAGCTTCCTCTCTGGTTTTTTTTTTTTTATAGGTAGGAATCATTGGTTTCGTTTGTGTTTGAAAGTTATATTGCTCACAACAGAGTTGTATGAAATGCATAGCTTAGACCTCACAAACAGTATACAGTACCCTCAGGAATAGATGCATTTAGGAATCTGGTACCTTTAAAAGTCTCAGATCCTGACAGGGCTGTGAACTCAAAATACCATTTGAGGGGATACATAAGCAGCATATTCTTCATTCGTGTGTTTGGTTTTCATTCATGAAAACGAAATGTGTTGCTGCTCCCAGTTCCTAAGTTGATTTCTCCTACAACAATTACAGTGAACCCTGAAGGGCCCTCTTTTTTCTTCAGGTGAATGTAGAAGGTGTCCACTGTGACAGGTGCCAGCCTGGCAAATTTGGACTAGATGCCAAGAACCCGCTTGGCTGCAGCAGCTGCTACTGCTTTGGAGTTACCAGTCAATGCTCTGAAGCAAAGGGACTGATCCGTACGTGGGTGAGTAAGAAGCTGCTGAGCCCTGTAATGTTGTGATGCTCATTCCTTCAGGAATCGTTTAGTCGGGCCCTGAGGGCTAGCAGCAAATGGCAAACCATTTAAGTAACCCTGTCCCCTGCATGCACTCAGAAATGGTAAGGGCTCTATGTGCCATTAGGCAGTTGGCATAAACGCCTCTTGAAAATTCTTTCTAGAAGATGGTTCAATTACTGTTGACAGGGAAATGGCAAGTGGAAACTGGAAGGAAGCATTGTGGTAGCTGGAAGCAGCTACATCCTGAGGAAGGAGACGCAGTTGGCATCTAATGTAGCGCCCTATAAACCAGAACCTGTTGTTTGCCTTCCACCCAGCCATAGGACACCATACATTGTTTAGATGGCATCATGCTTATTTTGACTTTAATTTCCCTTTGTTTCCCCAGAATTTAGGTTCAACTTTTATTAATGAAAAAAAAATTGCAGTTTTCAGAGACTATTAGTCTCATTACACAACTCATTTCAAAGCATTTACTGCCTACTGCTCTCTCCAACCATGTCTCAGTTCATTTTCAGGGATAACCTGCCAAAGTGGGGACAAGAAGCCACATAGGCATGTACTCCACACCTAGCTTTAAAAGAATGCCCCAAAGACTCATATTCCACTTTCTGCTGAAATTTGACCTTGTGCAGGTGACTCTGAGTGATGAGCAGACCATTCTGCCTCTGGTGGATGAGGCCCTGCAACACACGACCACCAAAGGCATTGCTTTCCAGCACCCAGAGATTGTCGCAAAGATGGATGAAGTCAGGCAAGATCTCCATTTGGAACCTTTCTACTGGAAACTCCCAGAACAATTTGAGGGGGAAAAGGTAAAAATAACCCTGAATTCACGTATGAACAAATAAAACATAATTTAGGTCATTAGAAGTTTGCCTCGTCATCTCTATCCTATTTTTTTTTCAGTTGATGGCCTATGGTGGCAAACTCAAATACACCATCTATTTTGAGGCTCGGGATGAGACAGGCTTCTCCACATATAAGCCTCAAGTTATCATTCGAGGTGGAACTCCTACTCATGCTAGAATTATAACCAGGCACATGGCTGCCCCTCTCATTGGCCAGTTGACACGGCATGAAATCGAAATGACAGAGGTAAAGTTGGTAGTTGTTTGGTGCAGAGATACTAGTGGTTTTTCATTCAATTCTGTCACAATGGTGTATTTGATTCTCATTTACAGAAAGAATGGAAATATTATGGTGATGATCCTCGAATCAGTAGAACTGTGACCCGTGAAGATTTCTTGGATATACTATATGATATTCACTATATTCTTATCAAGGCTACTTATGGAAATGTTGTGAGACAAAGCCGGTAAAGTATTATGGAAAAATACTCAAGTTCTTACTCTAGGGTCTATGGGGCTGGTCAAGAAGACACCAAATAAGAAATCAACAACTGATTGGTTTGTAACTGAGGTAACAAAATACAAGCCAAGGGAGGATTCCAGTCACTTGATAGAAGATAAGCATTGTTTACCCCCAAATAAATAACAGAAGAACTTACTTACTTACATTAGTCATGATGAGTAAAATGCACCAGGAGAAGTTCAAGATAGCACATACTGTAGGTCACATATAGGTAACTGTAGTGTTATAAGTCTGTTATAACATTGTTGAGAAACTGACCTTGAAGCATGAAGGGAAATAGACAAGGTCAAGTTAGCCCAGTCCTCCATCCTTGATCATGCTCTTGATCATCTTTGATCTGTCCATGCCAGTGAAACATGTATGTTTATTTACCCCAGATATAATGATGCATGTTGATTGAAAACCATAGTGAAAAATCCATACACAGATGAATTGAAGAAACGTATGTGACATCAAGGAAGCAAAACTGGGAATGCTTTTCTAAAAGTAATACACGAGTCATTGACAGTGGCACTTGGGGCCACACTGGTACCATTTTCAATATCAACATTCACTGAAGTCTTTGGTCAGAAATAGTCTCAAATTCTTAAAGAATTAATGAGACAAAAAGAATGTAATCTTGAAAGTATAAACCCTGTTTTCCATGACTCTGGTCACATAATGATGGGAGGACCCAGTGATAAAATCAAGGGATGTTTGTCTCACTTGATAATGATGTAAACATGTTTGTAGATTATGAAAAATGTTGTAATTAGAGAAAATAGAATAAAATATAGAGAATAGAGATAACAGAGGCTCCAGACTTCTTCACAAGCAGAAGAAATTATCCAAAGGGATGAAAGGAGAACCCACACAGATCTAAGTAAGATTCTCACTGCAGTGGCCGAACATTGCGTTAATTTACTCAGCAACTCAAAGTCACTTTTTATGGGGTATATCCTTTTGTGTTCAGGAAATGCATGGAGTCTAAATATGTTTGTTAAATAGTCTTATGACAAATGAATAAACCAAGCTAGAGAAAATAAAGAGGAAGCCTCTTATACTCAAATAAGTGAATTTCTAAAAATTTCTATATATCAGATGTGCATACTGTGCTAAGCATACACACAATCTCACATAGAACTCGTTCTTGTCCAGTGGAAGATTCATGTTGCTCACTAGATTGATGAAGGGGCTTTCAGTGAAAGAGTCTATTATGAGCTAAAACTTACCTTCTCTTTTATATTCCTTTGGGTTCTTTATCATAAAAATAAAAACCTGTACTAAAAAAAAAACCACTGTAACCTACATTGCTAATTATTTTAAAATAGCAAAATGCATTAGTCATAGAAGCCAAAGCTGGCTTACATATTAGATATGCAAGTGGATTACTTTGCAAGTTCCTACAGACCACCCTAAGAATTTGATAGTTCACAGAACATGTTGTTAGCGTTACTTCTGGGATCAATGTTGTCTTCACTTTTCACTATACAACAGCCCTATCAAAACCCTAGTTGTAAGCTCACCAGTAAAACAAGTAAGGCAGATACATCACCAGCACTTGAATATTTAAGACAGGGAAAATAAGACAAAAGTCAAATATCCCCAGTAAGACAGCCAAACATCTTTTTCATTACATAAACCATGGCAGTGTCAGAAATAGAGTTTAAGGTTGATTATGTATGTAGTAACTTGTAGAATTCAGTATTCATTTAAATGGAGGCCATAACCAGAAACAAGCAAAGCCATTGCTTCACTTCCATCCTTCCCGCCTCTCTATGCTTTCATCCACATGTGAGCTCCTCAAACCACCTGAGAAACATTATTCACAGCAGACTATATTGTCACCGTTCAAGAGTCTCTTGATTTTTACACCCTGCTCTTTCATATGCATGTATGTACAAGAGAAAGAAGGCAAGATGATGCTTGTATTTTCTAGAAGAAGCTTGGATCCCCACAGAGGTTTCAGTGGAGAGAAGACTAGTCAAACAAGCAGCAGTTTTTCCTCTTGCATCACAAAGCCCTCAGAGAGCAGAAGGCATTCTTATCAGAGAGGAGCGCTGCTTCCAGCTCTATGTGACCCTTACCACCACTATGCTGCTCTAAGGAGAGGAAAGCAAAACCTGCATTTTAGCCCAAAATTGGTTTTGTAAGAGCTCCCAAGCACTCATCACAATGCTAGTGAAATCAACATGTGCATTCATAATTCAATAAAACTTACCTACACTGTTATAAAGTTTATGACTCTACCTCCTTAAGCTATTGGAGGTGCCTTTTATGGAGGCAAAACTATTCAGTGTCTCACTTAAAAGTTTATTTGCAGAACATTCTCATGTTGCAATTAGTCAGTCATGAAATAGTCTGGGTTTATGGACTGCATATATTTTAATGCATAATTTCAAATTAATGAAAAAGGTATCAGAGGATTCACTGGGAATATATATTTTTCTTTCCCACCAATAGGAAGTCACATGAAGGATTTATTTGATAAAGCTAATAAAATATTAATTTGAAAGGCTCTTTATCCTTTTAAAGATCAGGGTTAGATCATGCCTGGCATTGTTTCCTAGGAGGCTTTCCCCAGTTCTTGAAAGGACACCCAGAGGTTCTAGAGGAAGAGAGTAGTAAATTACAGCAAATTTCAATTGTGAGGACAGGAGATATTCTAAAAGAGAGTGACCTTGGTTTGCCTGCTTGAAAGAATATAAATGTCTAATTGATTGGCCATGTCTCCATGAAGCTACTCACGTTTTGAAAACTGGGAGGGAGATTAAAAATTTTTTATAATTACTTCTCAACAGGATAGCTGACATCCAATTTAGTAAACTCCTTAGGATTTATGTGGATATTTTCCTAATAGATAACCTCAGTCTGAGAGGAAATAAAAATGCAGTTATCGGATGAAGTAACTGAGCGCCTGAAATTTAAGCAGCTTCAAAACAGTGTAGTTATTAGCGTGATGGCCCCCTTTCTACTGTATGTAATTTCATGTTACCTTGATAAACAGATGCATTTTTGGTTCATTGAAAACAAGCTACCTCTGACTTGCAGAAATCTGAGGCGGGGGTGGGGTTGGGAGTGGGAGTTCTTTAAGCCTTGAGTAGTTTTTGTAGGCTATGTCTGCTTGTGTGATCATTAACTCTGCTTGCATTCTTTGTAGCATTTCTGAAATCTCCATGGAAGTAGCCAAACCAGGACATGTATCAGCAGTGAGCCCACCAGCACACCTGATAGAAAGATGTGACTGCCCCCCTGGCTATTCTGGTTTGTCTTGTGAGGTAAGCTAGCTGCTACTAACTCATTTGAGCTCAGCTCCATTCCAGAGCCAAATGGGAATCCTTCTCAAACTTCCTCTGCCCTTAATTGCCATGTGTACTCTTAGCCTATTTAATTATCAGTCATGTATATTAGCAATATATTATTGTCATTGTTAGCTTGTAAAGAATCTTAACTGGAGGAAACTACCTGATTAAAAGATTTGTAAAGATATGTCATAGCCAGGGGTGAGTGTGTCTCAAAAGGCTGGTCTGTAAATCCTATCTATCTTCTTGGCACCATTTCTGAGCAGTTAAAGCATTTAAACTGCAGTGAATATGAGACATAATTCTATGCAGTTTGATAGTGTTTTTTATATAGAAAAGACAAAATCTATATAGGAAAGGCTAAATAGCAGGCTGTTCCATTCAACATAGTCTTCCCAAAAGGACGTGAAATAGTTTTCATGGTGCGACCATCACAATTTTAAAATCATTTTTTCACTCCTAGGGTATTCCTCTGAATTCCTTCTGGTATTCTACTCAATTTCTATGAATATTAATATGTGAAAAGAATACTACAATATTGGAAAGTTGGGAGAGATAAGGAACTGGGCTGAATTTGAACCTCAGTTTCATCAAGTACTAGGGCTGAGACCTTGCATAGATTTCTGAACCTCTAGAAGCTAGACATGATAAATACTCAAGACTGAGTAACTAGTGGTATTCTACAACCTGCCATTCTACAAATTCCTGACTTTAGTGAGTTTTGTGGGACCTACTATATCCCAAATTCTGTCTCATTGGTCACATTAATTGATGCCCTTTCATGAGGTTGAATATCATTGATGTCTCCTCCTCTTCCTACAGATTAAGACTCTTATGATGGTTATATAGGCTGTGAACCTTAAACACGTCACTGGTTTGTGGGCACTATGACTCATGTACTAACAGGTTCATGTGCTGATATTTTTAATACAATTTAATCTGACAACTTTGTAAATGGGATTTTGGAAGTTTTCTCGATAATGGGATGCATGACTCCAGGACAAAGCTAAACTATACCTTCAAAATTCCATATTGGGGCTAGTGAGAGGGCTCTGTGGGCACCAAGCCTCACAACCTGACTTGCTGAAATTTCCAGGATCCACATGGTGTAGGGAGAGAACAAACTCCCCCAAGTTTCCCTCTGATCTCCACACACTTATTATGGTATGCATATATCAAAGCAATACATATGAATTAAATGAATAAACAAATGAATGAATGAATGAATGAATAAGTTGTGACTTTTATCTCACTTAAACACTTCAGACACTTTTGATGGCTTATTGCTGAACCCCAGGTTTTTATCTATTGAATCACCTCAAGGATTAATATAAATGAGAATTCATGGAATAAACTAGTACTGCAAACTCAGTTCTGTTAACTTAACCACCACTATATTGCTCCACAGTGTTCACAGAACAACTTCCTGGGGTGACGGAAATACCTTGATGCAGCTCTATCGCCTGCTCAAAAGGAGATATCCATTGTGATATGCTCACTTGAATCTCATAAACAATCAAATAACCCATCTCTTTATTGGGTAATAGTTCCCTCGTGCATGCATTTTTACACAATACAAACTAATACTCTTGTCTACAGCTGCCTTTCAAACATCCCCAGTACGAGGCTGGAAATGAGTCAATGCACACATACAAATGGGCTGACATTTCGTAAGCATGAGAGTCAGAATCGAACAGGACACAGGGAACTATAAGGTGTTTTCCTAGAGAAAAGGAATTTTGTTTCACTGTGTGGCTGCACTGCTGGAAAACTGGATGAACTTGGCCAAATCCTTCAACTGCCATGGGCCTCCTTATTGTTATATCTAGTTATTGTTATGTAGTTACCTAAGCTATAAGGTGGAAGTTCTGAAACTTCTGACTCCATGTTGTAATTTTCCTATAGAAACTATCCAGAGTCAAGCTTGGCCTTCAGGTATCTTGAGAAGAAAGATATTACATCTCCATTTCTCCCCCACTTATTTAATACGATTCCTTCATATTTCAATAAAAATGTTGAACAAAATGCTCAACAAAATTATTTCAGTACAATCTGCATTTCTCCACAAATTTCATATTATACGTTTTGTGATTTATAGGCTGTTTAAAAAGACTAAAACACACGTTAGCATTGATTTTTCATGACTTGCCATTGTCTGAAAAGATGAGTTAGCACAAATGAAGCAAATGCAAATGAAAGTAAATGGGAAGTACCTAGGGTGTCCCCGCATAAGCATGAGAACTCGCAGCTCCGTCTGTCCCGTGAGCTCCGCTCATGCTCCTACTTACAGACACTGATCACGGCAAGGGCTTAGTGGAGAGATGATGGAGATAAAGGCTTATCTCTCATAATAAGACACCTGACATGTTCTCCACACCCCACTGCTTCTCATCCATTATACATCCTATTTATAATTCATTTTGATTCTAAAGTGTAATTACCCAAGCATAAAATCTAATCGTCAAAGCAAGAGCTAAGGACAGGTTTGAAATAATCCACCCTGTTCCAGTAACATATGCTTTGGGTCAAGAATACACAAAACGATTCCTTTACAACATCTTTGCCAAGTGTGCAGAGTCCTACTGATATTTACATTTGTTAAGCTAATCACTCCATATTTCTACACAAAATGAGATTTCAGGAAGACAGAATTAAGTATTACCATTTAAAATGCAGCCAGTTACAAGGATACCACTACACTCTTGCCTAACACTCAGATTAGAGGGGCACTATTGCTCTGCTCGGCACAGTTGCCAGTCCTTGAAATAACTAGTTACTGTGATTTATGATCACAATAATTTGAAGTGGAAACTAGATTTCTTTTAGAAGTCAAATGAAAGGCTCTCTCTTCGTAGCGTACTTGTTTATAGAGCCCCCTACTTAGCCAGATTTCCAGAGTAGCTTAGAGTACAATTATTATCGAAACCTATAATCAGTTTCAGTTACACACAGACACCACTATTTATGACTTTTCGGCATTGTGTATATGGCACTCTGCAATGATATCAGAGATGAGAAGTTTAATAATGATGCCTAGTTGACATTTGGAGAGTTCTAGTCTCTGAATCCCTCTTCCCAGGTCTTATTTGCTTGGATCAGAGTTGAACTGGTATCTATTGGATCAATCAAAACCTGTCCATTTGAGCAGAGTGAATTTTAAGTCCCAATGTACACTTACTAGACAATCAGAAAACTCAAATTCATAATGGGGAAAGAATGGCCCCCTTCCTCATGCATACTTCCCTCAGGGGTCCTATAGCACTTTGGTGGCATGGCATGTGGGAAATCCGAGGGCTGCTTTTATATAGTATGTCCTTCTTTTTTTTTTTTTTAAGATTTCTTTATTTATTCTATATATATATATGAGTTCACTGTAGCTGTCTTCAGACACACCAGAAGAGGGCATTACAGATGTTTGTGAGCTACCATATGGTTGCTGAGAATTGAACTCAGGACCTCTAGAAGAGCAGTCAGTGCTCTTAACCACTGAACCACCTCTCCAGCCCCTAGTATGTTCTTCTTAATTTTGGGGAAAAAATGTGAGAACTGTATCAATAGGAAATTGCACCCTATGCAAACATCACGCCATGCATGTGTACACAGTAAGATGACTGTTATGTTCCTAGTCAGAGAAATCTATAAGGCCCTTACTGTGTACATGGTATGTAATTGACTGAAGCATTGGTTTTTGACATGTTATGGATAGATGGTATGTATTGTTTTGTTCCCTGAGAACATTAGAAAAACTCTTGCTGCCTTTATTTTAAGTTTATTCTCAGCAACCACATCTAAATTTTATGTGGGACAAGGCACTTATGTTAATTTGTGGAAAGCATTAAATATGTGGATTAATTCTTACTACAGTCCTATATAAGAACAAAATTTGTTGTATGTGTACTGTATCCTGTATCATCTCAAACACATCTATGGCATACTTATACTGTCAGACTTATACTACAGAGTTTTGTTTATAATCTCCATGTTCCCACTGGAGAAACTGAGGCCCAAGCAGGTAAAAGAACTTGCCTGCCATTACACAGCAATGCAATAACAAAGCTGTGTTTTAAACTGAGATATATTTGTTTTTATACATGGTAACCTACTCAAATATTATGATACAAAGATCCATGTGTTTCAGGTCAGGAAAATGAGGCGTGCAGCACTCAAAACCCATGTGTACTGATATGTAGTAAGTGTCAGAAGAAAAGCTAAAGTCATGTTGGCCTGGGTGCAAAGCCCAGACAGAGATCCCAGGCAGAGTATGTTCACTGGTACTGCCTGTGTCTTTTGTACACATTTGATTCTGAAGTTTTTGAGAGATACCATATTGTGAAAGGAAAAAAATGAAAGGAGAACAGAAGAAAATTGAGTTGTACCTAATTTCAGGGCATGAGAACAGAATTTTGGAAAAGTTGGAAATACAGGTGGAAGAAAAATGTAACAAAGTGAAGTTTGAAATTGTTCTTATTTGTTTTTCTTAAAATCTTCATCAGGTTCCAAAACAAAAATTTTTTGGGAACATGTAAAAGGAGCTCCTTTTCTGTCCTATTTAGGCTTGTTGTTGTTGTTGACTTTTGCCCCTCTATTTTTCAGTGAGGGCAGAAAGACTTGATATTTTAAAAACCATCTCAGGTTGATTTTTAACAGAAATAATAAATACAGAGGGATCCAGGAAAGGATTAAAAAGAGATGAATCTAACATATTGTCTCATATATTCTGATAACACTCTAATTCTTACATTTAAAAACAGTCACTTTTTCTTTGTTTAGAAATACAGTCCACCAAAACACAATATTAAACTGTTAAAAAAGTTTAGGTGTCAGCTCAGGTTTTGAACCACCATATGGTTGCTGGGATAAGGAACTCACGTCTGAAAGACAGCAACTGGCCCACACCCTTCACGCAATCTAACTTTGAAATCACCGCTCCCATATCCATCAGGGTGCAGTCCCAAGGAGCCCACATGCCCCCTTCAAACACTCTTTAAAACAGGATGATGAGCGTGCCTATGGCCCTCAGAGGCCCTCAGCCACCACCACTAGTCACACCTTCTCAGGAGTTTTAACTCATCTCTTGCCTTCCACTTTACAAACTCAACTGCAGTCTTTAGGGATGGAGTCAAGATCGTAATGTTTCACAATTCCACAAATGACTGAAAAGCAAAAGGAAAGGCTTAGAACTCTTCACAGAACTCAGTATGGAACACCTGATTGACTACAATACAAACCTTGGAGTTCTCAGTACATTTTAGCCTGGGACACTGATCTTGCCTTGTTCAAAGAAATGTATTCTTATTTACTTTGTTCTTCTAAGTTTTCTTTGGTTGGTTGGTTTCTTTGAGATACAAAAAAGTCTTAGAAATTCCTCCCAATTTTTTTGGTTTTCACACATATACACAATATATAAACACAGAGACAGATACACCCCACGCAAATAAAATAACAATATTTAGAAAAATAATTGTGAGATCCATATAAGTAAAATGTAAATGCAAATCTACTCAAGTTAACATAGTAGCAATTTGTTGCAATCTACACAGTATATTGTTTTTGGTGTAAGAAGGAGGTGTGTGAGTGTGTGTGTGTGTGTGTGTGTGTGTGTGTTTCAGTGTGCATGTTCTCATATGTGTGAGCACACATGTGTGCAGAGGTTTGGACTTAATGGGTTCTCCTTGATCACACTCCATCTAGCCAAATGAAGCAGGGTCTCTTGATGACTCAAGACTTACAGCTTTGTCTGGGATTACGAGTGGCTGCCACACTCAACATGCTTTATATGAGTTCTTCTGGACCAAACTTTTGTCTTCTTACTTAAGCTGCTAGTTCTTTGCTCTTTAAGACAGCTCCACAGCCGCTGGGTACCAACTCGCCAGCCGCTGTGTGTAGCTTCTTCAGCCCCTGCGTGCCACCTCTAAAGCCGGTGTGCCGCATCCTCTGCCCGTTTGCTACATCTTCAGCCCCTGAGTGCCACCTCTACAGTCCATGTGCCACATCCTCTGCCCACTTGCTACATCTTCAGTCCTGTGTGCCACCTCCACAGTCCCTGTGTGCCATCTCCGCAGCCCTGTGTGCCACCTCTGCAACCCTGTGTGCCACCTCTGCAGCCCTGTATGCCACCTCTGCAGCCCGTGTGCCACCTCCGCAGCCCTGTGTGCCACCTCTGGAGCCCCTGTGTGCCACCTCTCCAGCCCTATATGCCACCTCTGCAGCCCCTGTGTCCCACCTCTACAGCCCCTGTGTGCCACCTCTGCTGCCCTGTGTGCCACCTCTGCAGCCCCTGTGTGCCACCTCCGCAGCCCTGTGTGCCACCTCTGCAGCCCCTGTGTGCCACCTCCACGGCCCTGTGTGCCACTCCTACCTCAGCAGCCCTGTGTGCCACCTCTGCAACCCCTGTGTGCCACCTCTGCTGCCCTGTGTGCCACCTCCACAGCCCTGTGTGCCACCTCTGAAGCCCCTGTGTGCCACCTCCCTCTTGTAAACACACTTGGGTTTACTCCTTCAGTTATATTTAAAATGAATTCTTCAGCTGTAATTTCTACACTTTTTCTGTAAAGATGAGAAAAGTTAACCTCAGTTGTCAATAACAGGATTGATTGCATGTTATTGTATGTATATATACATAAACCCAAAGGTACAATATGTATTTGAATGTACCATGAGACCAAAAAGATGCAAAGGGTTTTTTTGTTTGTTTGTTTTGTTGTTGTTTTTACTAAGGAGTTCAACCTTTTTGTAGTGTGCTCAAATTCGGAAAGGAATGAAATCTCATTAGAATTTCTTATAAGGCTGATAAAAGCCAAGAGACTCTTAATTAAGTGCTTAATTGAGGTACACATTAAACAAATCAAAATAAACTCAAGGAGGGCACTGAGCATTGATTTTTTTCTCTCTCTCTCTTTCTGGGGGACTTCTGTATATTTTATTCTGAGCTGCTTAGGCCAGATCAAAAGCATATACATGCATTAGGAAGTTCTTGGTAAAACATGTTTGCCTACTTAGCCAGCTGTCATTCTTTCTTCAACAGGGGAGGTTTAAAGGAAGAAAGAAGATCCTACTTAGCCAAGGTGTTTAAACAGCCTCTTTATAATCCTCAGTGGCATCCAGGAACTGCCTCCTATCTCTTAATCAGAAATCAAACACTGTCTGATGAGAGAGAGCATTGAGCCTGGGATACAAGTCAGCCCACCTCATGCTGAGGACCTCTTCACAGAAATCCAGTGCTGTTCTTGATACAAGCGTATGACAAAACTTTCATGAAGATGAAACTCTTAGTTTTGCATATGTCAGATTTGCTAGCAATTTTCTGTTGGCTTTGTTTTCATTGCAAAATGAAAAAATAGAGCTCAGGAAAGAATAAATTTTATGAATTCCTAGTAGTTTAAGACACAGGAATTTCGTTATTTTGATTTTTTTTCTTTTTATAAGCTTTAAATCATATTGATATAAATAATTCACCTATAGGGTTTTTTATTTTGTTTTACTGAGATTTTTTCTGGACATTTGCTAGTTATCCATCAAGCACAGAAAAGCATATTTTCAGCTGTCAAGGACATTGGACCAGCATTTCGTTAGTCCATATGACAGTGTTAGTTAAAAATAAACCACTCAAGAAAAAGACACTTTCAGGCTTTCTCAGGCAAAAGCAGTAGATGCAAATGAAAGCTTTCCTCTGCTAGAATCTGATTACATGAGGCTGCCAGTGCTGGAGAACAGAAGAAGGATCTAGCAGAAATATATGAAAATTGGCATTTATGCTTATAAGTGGGACTGCTCAAATTCACATACACACATAGAGGGCATAGACCAAGGTTGTCTATTCAACCACTGGAGGACTTCAGTACTGAAGCAAGCATGCTAACAGGCTTGCCCTAATTGCCTTCTTTTTCTTCTAGACATGTGCACCAGGATTTTACCGACTGCGTTCGGAGCCAGGTGGCCGCACTCCTGGACCAACCTTAGGAACCTGTGTTCCCTGTCAGTGTAATGGACACAGCAGTCAGTGTGATCCTGAGACCTCAGTATGCCAGGTAGGCACCTGCAGCTCCATGAACAACACGTGTGCACTCATTTCTCTTTCCAAATATGCAGTCCTCCATGCAGAGGCAGATTCATCGTCAGGGAACATAACTGTGTGCTTGAAATGAAAAATGCAAGGGGGAAGGACAGTCGCCATGCTCTTCATTTAAAAGAAATATTATGATGGGGAAAAAACTCCTCAGTTTCTCTCAAAAAAGAGAATAATAGCACCTTAGAGCACAGGAGAAAACAATAGTCAAAAATTGTGTGATGTGTTATTTTCTAATTATAAGCAAAAGTGTGTTTTTGTAGAATCTGGAAATTACAACACAGTGTTTAAAGGGTTAGGACGGTAGAGAGTTTGTGATCTATATGGGGTCTTAACTTTGATTTCCAGTTTTTCAAATTAAAAAGAAAATAATGGAAAAGGGGGGGGTAGTGGTAGAAAAAGGAAGATCAAAAGAAAAGGGGGGAAAAAGGAAAGTTGTTACAGAAAAGTTTCTCCCAATACAACCTAAGGCAAAATATTATATTTCAAATATTTCCCACTGTGTTTGTCTGTGTTTAAAAACAGAGCATGCAGTACTATCAGAGTTATATATTGTGCCTTTTACATGTGCCTATCATCAACATATTTAAATACATTGATTGTATATACTGTAACTTACCTATTTCTCATAGAGTTAAAGCTTTCCTCTGCTTTATGCTTAGTGCATCTTCCTGGTAAGAGGCAGAACCCTGAACCACCATTTTGAATCATCTGCGCTCTCTGGTCTCTTGCCCTTCGTATTTCAGGATGCCCTGTCATTGCTGACCCCCTAAAGTTGAGTCATGTCATAGCTCTGGACATCTAGCTCCCCCGTGTTCTTCCTCTTATCTTCTGAAATCTTTCCACTGAACCCTGTAGAACTCATAGTGAAACAGCAATAAAATCCCATGTCGAATTTTGTTCTTCCCCTAGCTTTCTCTTCACATTGCTCATAGAATTTTCTGCTGTTCTTCATGTTTCTGACTCTGAAGAAATGGTGGCTGTCCTAGTTCCGCACTGCCAGTCCCAGCCTTCTCCACTTTCTCTTCTGTAGCACCAGTCAGCTGTGGATCATTTCCATGTCTGTCTCTGCTGCATCTGCTTGTTTAGTTAACCACGCACCCTCTGAGAAGACCCCTGACTCCAAAATAGTTTTCCCTTGTGTCATTTTTATTATCTAACAAATCTGATGGAATCTTTCTTGATTTCAAATGTTCATAAAAATCTACTCTCAGTTCTTCGTCTTCTCAATTTTGAATATCTTCTGGTTTGGGCCTCTGTCTGTTTTTCTCCTGTTCAGCCCTTAGAATTTCAACATCTTAATCTCATCAAGATTTACATTATATTTCTCATGCCCTCATTTTTAAAAGCAACTAACTTCGTGAGCTTTCATATTGTTATTTATCTTCCATCTACCTTGGTTTTCTTTCTATTTCTGTTTGGTTTTTGATACAGGGTCTGTCAGTGCCATGGCACTTGCCAAGTAACCTATGTTGGCAGTTCAGAGTGCCCTGCCTCCACAGTGCTGGAGTCACAAAGACAAAACACCATGCATAGCCTTTTGTATGTGTCCTGGGACTCAAACACAGATTTTCATGGTTGTGTGATTAGCATTTTTTTCTGACTGAGATATCTCCTCAGCCCTTAGTGTTGCATCATATGAAACCAGCGGAAGAGAATCATAGCTTACATGACCTCAGTGACTATTGATCACTTTTTGTTTCTGTCACCTCTGACTCTTTTCCTTACATTGGAAAAATTAATCTTTCTGGAAAAGACAAATTCTTAGGCTAGAGATGCAACTTATAGTGAAGCACTTGTGTAGCATGCATGAGGCCCTGTATTCAGAGTCAAGAGATTGGTAAATGAGAGAGTAAGTCTGGGAAGGAGAGACCAAGGCTTTACCATGGATGTCTGATCCTCACACTTTCTGCCATTCAAGGGTACCCTCTCTTAGTCTCCCATCCCATCTGTACCATCATTCAAAACCTAACAAAAGTCTTTGGCTCTACCTCCTTCTAACTACCAATGCTTCCATCATCAAAGGGCTTTCTATATTCAGTTTCGCTCAGTCTATATCAACTCCAGTTTTACTTCCAGGACTGTGGTAGAGCCTGTGACTCACTCAGCCCCAGAATTCATTCTTCTTGACATATCAACAGAGTTTGCCACCATGAATCTCCACATTCTTATTGGAAGTCTATGTTTGGTTGATTTTCCAGCTATGCCAATGTGAAGGTTTTGAAACACCCTCTCCTCCCCAGCTCCTCTCTTCATCCCTCTTTTCTGTTTCTCATTACCCTGATATCAATACACTGCATTCCCAGGATTCAGTGCCTTTTGCTTCTCTAAATACACTTGTTTCCATAGTGATATTACATAGGTACATAACTATCAGTGCCTACACTGTGGTCCCACAGTATTTACATGATTCCTACCACTTAATTTTAATTCTTCTCTAGTAATTCTAAAGGTTTTGTGGTATGTGAAAGTTATGTTATTTTCCTTCCAAGATATTATTGAAAAGACACATTTTATTGATTAATATCACCTTGTCTTCATAATTCATGATGTCTAAATATATGTTATTATTTTTCCCATATTAAAATTTGCTTAAATTTACCAGCCTGAGTAGTCATAGACCTTGTAAATAGGTAGTCTTGGCAGACAATACCAACTTAGATAAGGACAAGTGAGTCTTAGGCAGAGTCAGAGTGACTTGTCCCCTGAACCTTCACCCAGCTGATACCCGATTCTGAAAGATATCTGTATTCCCCCTGAACACCCACACTCCAGTGTCATCCCCTTCCCCACATCCTGCCTTTCTGTGTTTATAACCCCTGTGTGAATGAATTACGATTTGAGAAAAAATAAATTATTTAAAAAAAAAATTTGCTTAAGACTCATATCTTCTGTTCTATTTGCCTTCTTGTTTTTACTATAATGCTTTACTTCCCTTCATTTTAGAATGTGTTATATAGTAAACATGGATTTTATCTCCCTTACTTCTTTAATTTCCTTAACTAGATTCCACATATTCATTCCAGTGATACTTTTATTCACTATTTTCATCCATTTTCTAAGATATATAACTAGGATTTTGATTGAAACTGAAGTAAACTTCTCTTTACAAAATTGTTGTATTTATACAGGTCAGTTTTGTTTCCTTTACCTGGAAATGTTACTTCTTTTGTCTGTAAACATTTTATATCTTATAGTTAAAGTATTATAAAAGATAGGTTATATATTTTATACTTTAAAATTATATATATTATACATCATCATTTCAGTAGTTAACATTGAAGTATCTGTGTTAGCAGGTCATTTACTAATTAGTCTTTATCATAAAATTTTTAGTTTGATTTCCAACCATTTCTATTTACAACCTATCAGTGTTCACTTATTTATATTTATTTTATAGTTATAAATTGTTTTAAAATATATATGTTAATTTCTTGTCATATACTGTCTGACATAATACTGTCATATACTGTCTGAAATAATTATTTTATAAATTTTATCGATGAGGAACAACATAAAATGTTAAGTAGATAAATAATCAACCACCTTTCTAATCACCTTTCATGATATTAATATTAGAGTCCCATTCTTCTACAACAATGCTTGTGGCAGTAGTTTATTTTTTTTTAAAAAAAAAAAAGTCATTCCTGGGCTGAGAGATTTCTCAAAGCATCAGAGCTTAAGAGGACTTGGATTCAGTTCCCAGCATGCACATGGCAGCTTACAACTGTCTGTAACTCCAACTCCAAGGAGATCAGGCACCCTCACACAGACAAATCTACAGGGAAAACACCAATGCACATAAAATAAAATAAACTATAAATTATTAGAAAAGAAAAGAAAGTAGTGTTTTAAGAAAGAAAATTATTTCTTGACAAGTTATGAAGTATCTTTTTATTCCTATATCCTCAGAAATTCATTTAATCATGTAAGGATATTAAAATCCAGAACATACTTGATTGTGGAGGGTGGAATGAGAGGAAAGGCAGATTCTAGAGGTTTTTGAGTATAGTTTTATCAACTAAAGATGAGTACTGAAAGTAAATTAATAAGTAATATTAACTTTCCTTGAATACCCAAAATAATTAGTATTTGCTTTTGATGTCATAGTCTTATTTTCTGCTTGTCTGTAAATTTCAACAGATAATTTGGTAGAAAGACTCAACTCATAAGTTAAATGCACTATTCTTATGTAGCTTTAAAGGATTACATTTGCTTTAAATGATTGATTTAAACACACTCATAAACGAGAATTTAACTTCACTTTTATTAGACAAAAGTTACTGTCCTTTTCCTTTTTTTTTTTTTGCTGTTGTTGTTTAATTGGTTCTTATGAAAGTATTCTGCCTTAAGAATCCTCGGTGAAGATCTATTTTCTAAGAATCCAGAGATGAAGAAACAAATAAATACTTCCATCAAACATACATAGTTATATATAAACTGTTATGCCTTGAATTTTTATATTGTCCTTATGGGAACTTTTGAAGTTAGCCAACTTTATTTATCTTAGAAGCAGGCTCCTGAGGCAACTAAGAAACAACTATTATTCTAACCTCTTAGAGCAATCAAGGAGGCAGAAGCATACTGATTTCTCTTCTGCTGGACTCCATCTATCTTAGGGTTTCTATTGCTGTTGAAGAGACTCCATGACCAAGGCATCTCTTATAAATGCAAACATTTAATTGAGATTGGCTTACAATTTGAGAGGTTTAGTCTATTATCATTACAGCAGGAAGCATAGCAGTATCAAGGCAGACATGGTACTGGAGAGGGAGCTGAGAGTTCTGGATCTTAATCCAACTGCAGCCAGGAGGCTGTCTTCCAAGCAGCTAGAAGAAGGATCGCAAAACCCACCATCACAATGACACACTTTCTCCAACAAGGAGACACACTTCCTAATAGTACCACTCCGAGGGCAAGCATATTCAAACCACAACACCAGACAAAAGCTATATCTGTTATACTTTGCAATGTCCCTAGTTTTGGTGTAGTGACAAGCTTTGGCTCCATTATCTTGACTCAAATTTTGACTTCAACTCTCAACTGACTGGATGAGCCTAGTCAGTTTCTTTAATTTTTGTTCTGCCTGAGGGTCTGCATTTATCAATTGATAACAATAATAGTTGTACCTCTCCGAGAATTTTTATACAGACTCAATAAAATATTCAATGAACAGCTTAAAACATGATTTAGCAGATGGTTGACTTAATAAAAGCAGTTAAATGGGGCTCAGTGGTTAAGAAAATTTGCTGCTTTTCAAGAGGATCCCAGTTCAGGCCGCAGCCCTCAAATGGCAGCTAATAGCTACCTGTAATTCCAATTCCAGAGGATCTAACACATTCTTAGGGACTCCAAGAGTCCACATACACCTGATATTCCATGAGTGTCACATGATACACATATGTACATTCAAGCAAAACACTAACATAAAATAAAAGCAAATAAAATATTTAAAAATAAAATGTAAAACCACTGTAAGTGGCATTGGTAATTACCATATTATCCTTCATTTGTAGTCTTAAAACTAACAGGCTGTTAATCAATAAACAATCCCAATCAAAATAATCATTATCGTGTCTAGCACTATGCAAAATTTTCTATCTTGGCTTATTGGTGTTACTACAAGAAAACACCATACAACAATCTCATTGGCTTATAAACAACAAAAATAATTTCTTTATAGTTCTAAAATCTGGACTGTTCACCAAAGCATCAGAAACTTTTGTGTCAGGTGTGGACATTTCTAGGTCACAAAGAACATTATTTGTCAGTGTCTACACATGGTAGGAGGAGCTCTAATGGTGGCTCCATGCACTGAAGTTTTGTAAGAGCACAAATTCCAACCAGGAGGGCTTAACTCTATCACATGGTACTGGAGAGGGAGCTGAGAGTTCTGGATCTTAATCCAACTGCAGCCAGAAGACTATCACATCTGAAAGGGCTACTTCCCATGACCATCACATTAGGAGTTAGGATTTCAACAAAGGACCACAATGGCATAGGCATTCAACAAACAAATACCAAGATAAACTTATTGTGGAAATGATATTTAGAGATGGGAACTCATTGATGTTTTTTACTATATTTACTTTTATCTTCCCTTACAAACAATAGAAAGAAAAATGCATGTAGTTGTAGAGAAATATATGGTTAAATAATTCTCCCAACAAACACTACTGTGTGGCTATGCTCTTCAAAATTCCACATGGCATTTTCAAGAGAGTAGTTGCCTCATCCTCAGTTTGGATAAGTTCTAAACCTTCTGCACTATTTCTTACTACAAATACCTCAGTGGCTGTCATTGACCCTGATAGAACTTGGTTTGCTGTGAATGAAAGATTAAAGCTTACGAGATGTTACACTCCAAGCAGGGGAGGTAGTGTGCTTACTACAAGTGAATAAAGAGGCATATGTAAGGAGTCATATGGGTAAATGACTGGTAGGTAGAGGGATACACAGTAGATGTTCTCACTTACTGATCACTATATCCATCTGTTGTATCTGTCCTATTTTCCACAATATTGAAGCTTTAGCTAACTTGTATCTTAAAGGTGTAGTCTATAAAGATAATATTTTATTGTGTTAGAATTATAATTTTAGAAGGAAATGAAAAATGCAAATCCCCTTCACTATTGTCTGACACAATGTCAATATCTGTAATTCAATTATAAGTTTTCTCTTCAGGAAATAGACATTAATTGGAGTCTATGGTATTTTTAAAATATTGGAAACTTTCCTTAATATATCTAGCAACCTTGCCAAAATATGGATTATGCATTTTTTACAATAGCTTTGAATATTAATGCTTAAAAAAAATTAGGTAGCCTTTAAAATATTTGACCAAAAAGTATGAAAATTGGGCTTTAATTTTAATACAAAATAATGTTTAGTGACTGAGATGGAGGAAACACATGCTTACTGGATTAAATGTTTGATTTTTGAAAGCTCAAGTTAAATCTCTTCTAGAGAGTGGGCAGAATCTACAGAGGTGATCAAGAGGTCCATATGAAATGCTCAAGAAAGTATGAAAATGTAAAATTTGTATCAACGTAAAAAAACAGTTATAAGCCTGTCCAGGTTTTATTTCTAAAAGGGGGTAGGAAGGTCTCAGAAAAGAGGTTAATTCCGGTACCTTACTGTGGTTTATTTAACCAGTTTTCGTAAACTGAAGAAAAATAAACATTGCTCTCTGGAGATGAAAAAAGGTTCTTTGAGCATAGAGAATATCCACCCAGTAGGTACGCTTACTCCACATACAATGTGTGAGCCTTTAGATTCTTATTCTGCAGTATATTATCACTTTATTATCACTTTCCGAGACAGGATGATGAATTACATCTTAAATTCTTTTAAAAAATATTAGCTGTTTGTGCCCAACTATGTATATATATCAGGACTAAAAATAGACTGTAATATTGGTACTATACTGGTAAAAACACAGGCCACTGTACATAGATTTTTCCATTTGTTCTTATATTCATGAGATAGGTAGTATCATGTCTTCTTTTGTATTAGATTAAGTGATATGAAAGAATTAATAATTTGCTTAGATAAAAATCGTGAGGATGGGGTTTGTTGTTCAAATGCTGAATTGTTTAAATAAACAACTGATTCATGTTTTATGATATCTCCATAAACAAAGCTACAAATAGAATCTGCATGATCACAACTGAGAGATTAATGGGGTGTATAAATGGTTGCAAAAGATGGACCACAGTAAACTCCAGAGACATTACTAACCATATGATACACCCTCTTCAGTACAAGTTAAAAGTGTGTCCTGGGGATATTATATTACATAAAGTTGAAATGATTCCTAATCCTTTGGAAGATAGAAAACATGCTAACAGGTAACCTACTGACCAATAATTATGAATCAATTAATATGAAATTAACAGAAAAAATTAATTTAGGTCACCCGTCTATTCTTCTGGCTTTCATTACAAGTATTTCCAATATGTCTGCCTTGTGTTGGGTGCTATGATATAAGGTCTTTGTAACAAGACCTCTGGGAAGCAATGTTAGCTATCCCAGCACATCTCTGGGAAACAAGAATTGGAGTTCATCTGCCAAACTTTAGAAGGCAGAACTCAGACCT